>NC_069502.1:108096597-108311597 GCF_027579735.1 Bombina bombina
ATCACTTTTTCATGTATTTCCAATTTACATCTAAAGAGTTTCTCTGTAGTGTTAATGATATTTTGCTCCTCATCAAGGTGTCTTAATAAATTTAGGTGTCATAATAAATTTATTTCTTTTATAACTTTCTTGAAGGTTTTTGGTGGCTTAAAGATTAGCATTTTTCTTTTTAGCTTATCTTATTGGGCTTAATCTTTGGGTTTGGAGCGACTATGTTGGAATTTTTATCTGGCAGAAAAAGTGGAGAAGATTCTTCCCCAATTTTATATGCTTGCAGAATTTGAGTGCTAAGAGAGATTATCTAATAGTCTATTTTAGTGACATTGGGTGTTGTGGAGTATTCTTTCCAATAGTGTGAGATGTTTGTCTATGAGAGTGTTTATTATTTTGATGGTACTCTTTCATATTGGATCAACCTGAGTGTTGATAGGGACGTGGTACTTCTTCTAATAATTTTTCTAATACTTCTTAATATCATACAGATAGATGTTGATCGGGATTGGTCACTGGATATAGTCTCTGAGGTAAAGTTTTGGTCACTGGATATAGTCTCTGAGGTAAGGTCTTTTTCTTTAAGTGAATTTGTCCAAAGTGTTCAAATATGTCCATAGTTTTCAAATGTGACTGTTCCAATTTAGGAGGTGGGGACAGGTCTTCCTTGTTGTTCAACCCTCTTGGGAACAAACAGTCCATATGGAAGATCCATTTTGATTCTTCGACCCAATAGCTTTTTTTCATGGTTTCCCCCTCTCCAATTTATAGGGACCTTTTTGTATCCCCATATATTTCAGGGTTTTTATGTCCCCCTGATGTTTTTCGGAAAAATGTTTGTAGAGGGGTGTTTCTTTGTTAAGTTTTTTCGATACAGAGGATATGCTCCCTTATTCGGTCCCTTAGTGGCCTTGATGTTTGTCCAATATATTGGAGGCCACAGGGACATTGGAGTAAATAGATGACGTTTTGGTCATGACAGCGGATCAGATCTTTCATTTTATATTTCTTCATACTACTATTTGATTGGAATTCGGTTGTTTTTATACCATTCTTACATGCTTTGCATGTATGGCATGGGAAAAAGCCTCTCACTGGTTTCCCAAATGGGTCTTTTATTTCAGGTGCTTTCCTCTTTTGTATACTGGGTGCCAGTGTATTCTTCAAGTTATTGGCCCTCCTATATACAAAGCTTGGTTTCTGTGGTAATTTTTTCACCAAGAATATCATCGTCTTTTAGGATATTCCAATGCTTTCTGAAGATATTTTCGATTATCCGGCTGTTCTGACTATATTCCGTAATTAGGGTACATTTATGACCTCTTCGTCAATCTTTTTTGTCCTCTCTTTATATTTGGTTAAGTTTCTTCTGTCTATTTTTCCTATTTCTTCTATTTTCTGGTCCAATGCTTTCTCATTGTAACCTCTGTCTAAAAACTTTGCCTTAATGATTTGCGCTTGTTCTTCCCACTTTGAGTGGTTAGAACAATTCTTTCTCATTCTGAGAAGCTGTCCCTTAGGGGATATTCCTCTTCCAATTAGTATGGTGAACAGCTTGTTTGGTGGACATAGTTATTGCTGTCCACCTTTTTGAAGAAAGTTGATGTTTCGATTATCCCTTCTTTTACCTCTATATTCAAGTCAAGATATGTCAGTGACTTTCGACTCCATTCATACGTGAAGTGCAAATTGGCTTCATTCGTATTCATGACATTCATAGTGTGTTCTAGATCTTCTTGTGACCCTTTCCAGATCATTATGATGTCATCAATATATCGGCGATAGAGGACTAGGTCGCGCCTGCTGGGCATGATTCCCAGAAGATCTCTCCCATTTAGCCATATACAAATTGGCATAGCTAGGCGCGAACCTAGTCCCCATCGCTGTACCACATATCTGTCGATAAAATTTTCCATTATTACAAAAGTAGTTGTGATGTAATATATAGTGGATGCTGTCCAGAATAAAGTCACATTGTTTTGATGGAATCTCCGTATCCTTCTCCAAGTAGAATCTCACCGCTTTCAGACCCTCCTCGTGGGGTATGCTGGTGTACAGCGCGGTCACATCACAAGTTACCAAAATGTAATCTTTATCCCATCTTATATCTTCCAGGAGATTAATTATCTGGGTCGAATCCCTTAGATAGGAGGGGCGTTCTTTAACATGTTTTTGCAGATGTCTGTCGACATATTCAGACAGATTACTGCTTAACGAACCTATCCTGGATATTATCGGTCTCCCAGGTGGCTTTTTGAGATTCTTATGAATCTTTGGGAGGTGATATATAATTGGAGTCTTGGGATACTGTACATTGATATAATTGTATTCCCCTATCATTTAAGATGTTATCTTCCTTAGCCTCCTTCAGTATTCTTGACAGCTCCTTTTTGTACATATCCACTGGATTTCCTCCTAATTTTTGATATGTATTCACATCACTCAGAATCCTCTCAGTTTCATCATTGTAGTCTTTTCTATTCATCACCACAATTCCTCCGCCTTTTATCGGCGGATTTTATAGTTAGGTTGTGGTTTGGTTCCAGTTTCTTAATGGTTTGAAATTGTTTCATGGATAAGTTCTTATTCTTCAAATTCAGCTTTTTAAGGTGAATGTCCCGTATCTCTCTACACACTATTGTCTCGAAGGTCTCCAATGCGGTTCCTTTGTGAGTTAAGGGATAAAATGTGGACTTTGGTTTAAGGTCCGTATGTTGATAACAATCTTCTTGTGCTGTGGACCCATACTCTTTAAATCCATAACTCATCCTTTCCAGCGGTGATTTTAGAAAGAATCTCTTTAGAGTGAGTTTCCGGATAAATTCTTTAGTGCTCACAAAGGTATTAAATTTATCAAGGCTTCTAGATGGTGCAAATGATAAGCCTAATCCTAAAATGGATCTTTCATCTTTGTTTAATTCATATGAGCTTAGGTTAAATATCCCTTTGTTAGTCTCCTTACCCTCCTGATTATTGGTATTTTCCTCCTTCTTCTTTACTTTGACCCCTCCTCTCTCCCTCTATGGTTCTCTATTGATGACAATCATAATGATCTGGAAAGGGTCACAAGAAGATCTAGAACACACTATGAATGTCATGAATACGAATGAAGCCAATTTGCACTTCACGTATGAATGGAGTCGAAAGTCACTGACATATCTTGACTTGAATATAGAGGTAAAAGAAGGGATAATCGAAACATCAACTTTCTTCAAAAAGGTGGACAGCAATAACTATGTCCACCAAACAAGCTGTCACCATACTAATTGGAAGAGGAATATCCCTAAGGGACAGCTTCTCAGAATGAGAAAGAATTGTTCTAACCACTCAAAGTGGAAGAACAAGCGCAAATCATTAAGGCAAAGTTTTTAGACAGAGGTTACAATGAGAAAGCCATTGGACCAGAAAATAGAAGAAATAGGAAAAATAGACAGAAGAAACTTATCCAAATATAAAGAGAGGACAAAAAAGATTGACGAAGAGGTCATAAATGTACCCCTAATTACGGAATATAGTCAGAACAGCCGGATAATCGAAAATATCTTCAGAAAGCATTGGAATATCCTAAAAGACGATGATATTCTTGGTGAAAAAATTACCACAGAAACCAAGCTTTGTATATAGGAGGGCCAATAACTTGAAGAATACACTGGCACCCAGTATACAAAAGAGGAAAGCACCTGAAATAAAAGACCCATTTGGGAAACCAGTGAGAGGCTTTTTCCTATGCCATACATGCAAAGCATGTAAGAATGGTATAAAAACAACCGAATTCCAATCAAATAGTAGTATGAAGAAATATAAAATGAAAGATCTGATCCGCTGTCATGACCAAAACGTCATCTATTTACTCCAATGTCCCTGTGGCCTCCAATATATTGGACAAACATCAAGGCCACTAAGGGACGAATAAGGGAGCATATCCTCTGTATCGAAAAACTTAACAAAGAAACACCCCTCTACAAACATTTTTCCGAAAAACATCAGGGGGACATAAAAACCCTGAAATATATGGGGATACAAAAGGTCCCTATAAATTGGAGAGGGGGAAACCATGAAAAAAAGCTATTGGTCGAAGAATCAAAATGGATCTTCCATATGGACTGTTTGTTCCCAAGAGGGGTTGAACAACAAGGAAGACCTGTCCCACCTCCTAAATTGGAACAGTCACATTTGAAAACTATGGACATATTTGAACACTTTGGACAAATTCACTTAAAGAAAAAGACCTTACCTCAGAGACTATATCCAGTGACCAAAACTTTACCTCAGAGACTATATCCAGTGATCAATCCCGATCAACATCTATCTGTATGATATTAAGAAGTATTAGAAAAATTATTAGAAGAAGTACCACGTCCCTATCAACACTCAGGTTGATCCAATATGAAAGAGTACCATCAAAATAATAAACACTCTCATAGACAAACATCTCACACTATTGGAAAGAATACTCCACAACACCCAATGTCACTAAATAGACTATTAGATAATCTCTCTTAGCACTCAAATTCTGCAAGCATATAAAATTGGGGAAGAATCTTCTCCACTTTTTCTGCCAGATAAAAATTCCAACATAGTCGCTCCAAACCCAAAGATTAAGCCCAATAAGATAAGCTAAAAAGAAAAATGCTAATCTTTAAGCCACCAAAAACCCTTCAAGAAAGTTATAAAAGAAATAAATTTATTATGACACCTAAATTTATTAAGACACCTTGATGAGGAGCAAAATATCATTAACACTACAGAGAAACTCTTTAGATGTAAATTGGAAATACATGAAAAAGTGATTTGCAAGGAAGGCCATATCCAAGATATTTTAAGAATAACATAAGGGATTTCCAAATGAAACTAAAAAGGTTATAGAAATCATTTTCTCATTTCATCTGATTTTTAGAAATGTAGATATATGGACTACATAAAGTCCATTTAAAACATGGAAATGCATTACCATATATGAACTTAGTGTTCATATATGACAATATATAAGAAACTGTTAGATCAAGTGTTCACCGGAGGAATCCTATTAAAAACCTCCCTTCCACTAGTTGGAACACAAAAAATAATATATAAAAAAACAATACGATATTATCAGGAAGGCTAACAGCATTGATAGTGTACTATAGGAATATCCTCTTTATTACAAAAATCCTCATATATAACAAACTGACAGATGAAGAAACGTACTTATATTGTCTCCTTATTGAAAAACTCAACAAGCCCTCAGCAATTAACAAATAAACAGAGATCAAGCTCTGACATTTTATTTAATAATAGAAATCCACATAAACAATACATTTTTCAAAAAATCTTTTTTAATTCAAAAATTGGCAAACATAATATATTGCTGACAACGGACATATTGACCTATTATGATCCAGAAAGGTTAATGGTTTGTAAACTTTATGGAATATAGGAAAATAAAAGTAAACTGATTCATTTCTTTATAGAAATAATGAATATGCATCTTTCCCAAAAGTTATTGAATACACCAATGACTTAAAAGAAAAATGACATCATTGGATATTTAGAATATTATATCATAATAACCAATCATAACGGATAAAAATCAGACTATGAAAAGTTGATTGTAGACAGACATCAGAATAAAGATTATTACCCCTATTGCATAAGTATAAGCACAGACACAAAGCTAGATATCCAATAAGAAAAGGTATATGTCACACACCTCCCATGGCAGCCAGTTACATAAAAGTTATGAGCATCAGACTGACCAATTAAAATGGATAAAAATCGTACTAAGATAAGTAATATGTATCTTTCCCAAAAATCGGACTAAGAAAAAGAATATGTACCTTTCCCAATAGTTATTAAAGTATACCAATGACTTGAAAATAAAGGACATTATCGGACATTTAGAATACTATATCATAATAACCAATCAGAATGGATAAAAATCGGACTATGTAAAAGACATCTGAATAAAGATTACTACCCCTATTGCATAAGTATAAGCACACACATAACGCTAGATATCCAATAAGAAAAGGTATTTGTCACACACCTCCCATGGCAGCCAATTACATAAAAGTTATGAGCAACCAGACCCACCAATCAGAATGGATAAAAATCGTATTAAGAAAAAGCCACTAGAATAAGGATTTTTAATACATTATCCATAACTCAAAGAGTAGTAGGACCGTTATAAGCCCCTAAGGTTGGGATCACAATGAATTCATGAAACCGAAAGTAATAGATTAAACACGAAAGTTTCAAACAAACATTTCCGGTTTGAGGAAAAGGCCAACTTCCGGTCTGACGAAAAAGCCAAAAACTGACAGGGTATTTAAACTCCCTGTCCAAACGCTAAAACCAGTCTTGAGAAAGGTCATTACTTGACCGAAACGCGTTGGCTGGTAAGTTTGTTTTTGATATTGATACTTGTTTGTAGCAATCTACACTATATATAATTTTTTCGGCAGAGGGACCGCGAGGTAACAAAGCAGAGGGTACCAACACTTGAAAGGGCTAAGGGACCGAGCGCTTGTGAGCAAGGGGGACCCAGGGCTTACCGAATATCTTGCACACATAGGATCGTGAGGAGGAATAAACACATCAATTGTTGGGACTTATAATTGTTAAACATTCATATTTCCACTCACTAGTTCTGCACATCTGATATTCAAGGAATTTATTTTTCATTGGTTACTATTTTTTTACTTTTTTTGATTGAACATTTAAGCAAAGTTTTATCACCAGTTCTTGTGCTTTGATTTGACACTCATTGTTATTGTTTTCATTGGGATTGAGCACTAAGGCAAAGATCAATCATCAGATTTTACTGCAATTGTTTTTTCACCACAAGTAATTTGCTGCAAGTGTTTTCCACTTTGATTATTTTTTCACCAATTTTTTCACCAAGTATATGTTTTATTCACTTTTGAAAAACAGTTTGTGTATCACGTTTTAGTAGGAAGTTTATTTATCACGCTTTAGGGCACATACTATACAAAAAGTAATAGGTTGCAAGCAGTATTTTCATTAGGCTGTAAGCAGACTTTTTAATTTTGTGTAGGATCCCTCACCAAGGGGATTCCTTTGGCTAATCTTGATTGCCAAAGATTGAAGGCAGCCAATGTAAGCCTGTATATTGTTCAATAACTCCAATCTGACCGGAAAGGTCACCTCATCCCAAGAGTTTTTCAAGGGGGTTAACACCTGAAACAAGCCTTAGATTGATTTTATTACTGTTCCAATGTATGGTTAATTTAAACTTAAGACTATTAACATGGATCCATGAGGGAAACTAAAATTGTAATATCATTTTAAATCATATTTAATTTTATTTGTTTTAAAATCCTGAAAACCAAAGGATTGTGATTTTATAATAATATATATGCTAAGTGTAGCATCCTATTTTGTATAACAACAATATTGGGTTAATGTAATTGTTTTAACTGTATTGTAAGACACACAGACATTGAAGTTTAAGTAATCAATCCTTACTGGTCTGTTTGTGTTGTAATAAACACTTTTTGAAGCCATCCTGGAGATTTGGTTATAGTTTATTGTGGACCCTGCCTTCTACAGTTGGCGCTCTGATATTTCTTTTAAACCTTAAATTTCAATATCACAATAGACAAAATTGTCAGCAGCTTTATCCCAATGAGTCACCAGAGTTGAAGTTCACAGCAAAGTTTACCCAATACTTATATTCCAGCATATCACTAGCACGTTCAAAATCTCTAGGGAACACTTTAAACCCAGCAAATCATAATAGAAAATTAATTAAAGATTCTCAGCAGGAGATTTTTCTTATAGCGCCCCAATGCTTGCAAGTTAGAAGGCATATATTATCCTATGCATATGGGGGCTTATATCCCAGTTATGTCACATAGCTTGGTAGTTGGCTCCCCTGCAAAGTTCTGTATAGGGCTTCTTCTATTTGGTTATGCTACGACCACAGCACAGGGCTGTTCCCTGGCCCATATAACATTCCCGCCTCACCTTCACCCTGTGTTCCCCAGGCACTTACTCCAGCGGGTTTTTCTTCACCCCTCAATATCACAGGCGTTACACCAACAGCTATCTCCTCGCTGTGTGGACCGAGGGACTTTCAAGTAGAACTGTAGATCAATAGATCCCGGTATACTCGCTTCTGGTCTTAAGCGGGGGACACAGTAACACAACCTATGCTGTGGCTGTCAGCCGTTATGAGTTACTTGCAGCGGTTTGCACTTATCGAGTGTAATTACTTGCTGCTCCACAGTGTGTTCGGTTAGACTATGGCCCCACTTCCACTGCACTCTACAATACTTGTTGCTAGCGTCCGGATGTGCTATGCCGGGGCATACAGGCTTAAAGCCCAGCTATAGACTTCCGCTCGTCAGGTCCCACGGCCGTGGGGCTTTAGAGTATCCAGGCCGCAGAGAATGCAAACACAGCCAAGGAATCAGGTGAGACGACGGCTCCTAGCGTTGTCATCGTGCTGCTGGTGAGCAGGATCCACCGAGCCGCACTACATGCGCACGCTCCACCCACCAGAAGTCCACTCTAAATCAATCCTGTATATGGAGATCTCACAATCTCTTCGGCTCAGCAGAGTAAGTTCTGTGTAAAAAGTTATACTCTTTTGATATTCTTAGTTTAAAGCTAAACCTAGGATGCACATATGCTAGTTTCTTAGACCTTGAAGGCCGCCTCCTAATCTGAATCCATTTTGACCATTTTCACCACTAGAGGGTATTAGTTCATGTGTGTCATATAGATAACATTGAGCTCATGCACTTGAAGTTACCTAGGAGTGAGCACTGATTGGCTAAAATGCAAGTCTGTCAAAAGAACTGAAATAAGGGGGCAGTTTGCAGAGGCTTAGATACAAGGTAATCACAGAGGTAAAAAGTCTATTATTACAACAGTGTTGGCTATGCAAAACTGGGGAATATGTTATAAAGGGATTATCTATCTTTTTAAACAACAAAAATTCTGGTGTTGACTGTCCCTTTAAGGAAAGGATATCTTTGAAAGAGGCAAAGTGGAGTATAAAATATTTTTTCTATTACCCATTCTGATATATATTTAGTGCAGACAGTATGAGTTTAATTAAGCTTTAAATGATGTTCTATAGAACAAATGGAGAAAATGCTATAATAAAGGGGTGGCCAACGAACTTATGGAATACGAACGATCTAATGACCACAGGAAACAGATCAAGGCAAACTGTATTTGGTTAATGATCATCACTGCAATGATCTACAGTGTGTAGGAGACCATACTCATCACCCTGTATTACTTATATTTTGCTATTTGACTTTTACCCTTAAATATATTGTAACAATCAAAATAGTTCAATTAACAATGTTTCTATAATAATTTTAAACCATCAAAGTCCAGGAGGAAACACCTTCAACTTTTTGATGTAATTTTTTCAGATATAAAACCGTATCTGTGCATATTATTATTTATAGTAGTGTCTATTACATGCAGTTAAATGAATTTGTGTATACTGCCCCTTTAAGACACAATAGATGTCTTGTCTGATTTTTCATAGATACCCTAAAGCTGAGTATCCCCCCTCACACAAACACGCAGAAACACAACTGCAAAGACGTAGCGTGTGGAATATTTTTTTTTCTTAAAGATATTTTGTTCTTGTCTATATTTTAAGAATCCTTTTCTTCTGTTTTCTCTCTGCAGGTTTTTCTTAGAACATGTTTCTCACAGTTCCAATCACTATTGTTCTATCAGTTATAATATGTGTTTGTTTGATAAGTCTTCTTTATGGTTGGAACAGAATCACATCGCCGAACTTCCCTCCTGGACCCAGCCTCTGCCGATTATTGGAAATCTCCATATCATTAACAAACGTGCACCCTATAAAACATTTCTAGAGGTAATTATATATAAATATATTTCCAGGTGTAAATATCTAGATTTTACTATGGGAGAGATTTATTAAGCAGCGGATGTTGCTTTCTCCGCCCGAGGCTTCCGGCTCGCCGGAAACATAAGTTAAGAGGAAGCGGTCTTAAGACCGATACTCCTTAAACTTGTCTGCCACCTCTGAGGTGGTGGACAGCAATCATCCCGATCAGATACAATCGGGATGATTGACACCCCCTGATAGCGGCCGATTGGTCACAATGTGCAGGGGGCGACATTGCACAAGCATTTTCACAAGAAAAGCTAGTGCAATGATAAATGCCAATAGCGTATGCCGGGCGGACATTATCTGCTACTGCGGATCAAGTCTGCCCGACAGTTAATAAATCTACCCCTATGGCTTTAGCCATCTACATATATAACAATATAATATCATTTATCAATATTAATTAATTATTATTTTTGGCACATATATTGAGTTATTGTCCCCTGAAAACAAATGTTACAAGAACCTGAAAACCAGGGCTTGATACTAATCTTAAAGGGAGGGATACTAAACCCAATATTTTTCTTTCATGATTCAGATAGAGCACACAATTTTAATTTACTCCTATTATATTTTTTTTCTTCGTTCTCTTGGTATATCGTTATTTTATTTAAAAAAGCAGGAATGTAAAGCTTAGGACCCAGCCTATTTTAGGTTTCAGCATCCTGGATAGCGCTTGCTTATTGGTGACTACATTCAGCCAACCAATAAGCAAGTGTAACCCAGTTTCTGAAACAATAATGGGCCAGCTACTAAGCTTTACATTCCTGCTTTTTAAATAAAGATAGCAAGAGAACGAATAACAATTGATAATAGGAGTAAATGCTTAAAATTTCATGCTCTAGCTGAATCATTAAAGAAAATGTTGGATTTAGTATCCCTTTAACTAGAGATTTACTGTGTGTATGTGTGTGTGTGTATGTGTATATGTGTAATATATATATATATATTTTGTGTGTGTGTATATATATGTGTGTGTGTGTGGGGGGGGGGGGGAAAGTATTTAGTCAGCCACCAATTGTGCAAGTTCTCCCACTTAAGAAGATGAGAGAGGCCTGTAATTTTCATCATAGGTATACCTCAACTATGAAAGACAAAAAAATCACATTGTCTGATTTGGAAAGAATTTATTTGCAAATTATGGTGGAAAATAAGTATTTGGTCAATATCAAAAGTTTATCTCAATACTTTGTTATATATCCTTTGTTGGCAATGACAGAGGTCAAACGTTTTCTGTAAGTCTTCACAAGGTTGTCACACACTGTTGCTGGTATGCTGGCCCATTCCTGCATGCAGATATCCTCTAGAGCAGTAATGTTTTGGGGCTGTCGCTGGGCAACACAGACTTTCAACTCCCCTCCAAAGGTTTTCTATGGGGTTGAGATCTGGAGACTGGCTAGGCCACTCCAGGACTTGAAATGCTTCTTACGAAGCCACTCCTTCGTTGTCCGGGCGGTGTGTTTGGGATCATTGTCATGCTGAAAGACCCAGCCACGTTTCATCTTCAATGCCCTTGCTGGTGGAAGGAGGTTTGCACTCAAAATCTCACGATACATGGCCCCATTCATTCTTTCATGTACACAGATCAGTCATCCTGTTCCCTTTGCAGAGAAACAGCCCTAAAGCATGATGTTGCCACCACCATGCTTCACAGTAGGTACGGTGTTTTCTCTCCTCCAAACACGACAAGTTGTGTTTCTACCAAACAGTTCTACTTTGGTTTCATCTAACCATATGACATTCTCCCAATCCGCTTCTGGATCATCCAAATGCTCTCTAGCATACTTCAGACGGGCCCGAACATGTACTGGCTTAAGCAGGGGGACACATCTGTCACTGCAGGATCTGAGTCCCTGGCGGCGTAGTGTGTTACTGATGGTAGCCTTTGTTACGTTGGCCCCAGCTCTCTGCAGGTCATTCACTAGGTCCCCCTGTGTGGTTCTGGGATGTTTGCTCACCGTTCTTGTGATCATTTTGACCCCACGGGGTGAGATTTTGCGTGGAGCCCCAGGTCGAGGGAGATTATCAGTGGTCTTGTATGACTTCCATTTTCTAATTATTGCTCCCTCAGTTGATTTCTTCACATCAAGCCTCTTGCCTATTGCAGATTCAGTCTTCCCAGCCTGGTGCAGGTCTACAATTTTGTTTCTGGTGTCCTTTGATAGGTCTTTGGTCTTCACCATAGTGGAGTTTGGAGTGTGACTGTTTGAGGTTGTGGACAGGTGTCTTTTATACTGATAACAAATTCAAACAGGTGCCATTAATACAGGTAATGAGTGGAGGGCAGAGGAGCCTCTTAAAGAAGAAGATACAGGTCTGTGAGAGCCAGAAATCTTTCTTGTTTGTAGGTGACCAAATACTTATTTTCCACCATATTTTGCAAATAAATTCTTTCCAAATCAGACAATGTGATTGTCTGGATTTGTTTCCACATTTTGTCTCTCATAGTTGAGGTATACCTATGATTAAAATTACAGGCCTCTCTCATCTTCTTAAGTGGGAGAACTTGCACAATTGGTGGCTGGCTGACTAAATACTTTTTCCCCCCACTGTATGTGTATATATATATATATATATATATATATATATGTGCTCAGCATAAATGAGAACACCCCAATAGATTTGTCAGAAAACCTTTACTTAACTTTCAGAAAAAAATATATTCTATGGGACACTATACTACAAAATACTCCCACAAAGTGGGCCATTGATTGCAACCAAGATTTGTTAATTTGCCCCCTCCTATGCCAATCTGTTTATGGGTTGGTGGGAACTGTTCCACGTCTTTGCGGATGGAAATCCCTTCATTAATCACATTCAATTCTACAGGAGATTCATTGATGATCTCATACTTGTCTGGCATGGGGATGAACAGACCATACATGAGTTCATGGATTATTTGAACTCCAATGACAAGGGTTTGGAGTTCACCCATTGCTGGCACAAGTCTGAGATTGTGTTCCTTGATTTAGTGTTGAGAGCAGCTCCCTCAACAAGAGAGGTTACTACAACCTTACATCGTAAAGAAATTGCAGGTAACAGTTTGCTACACGCGCAAAGCGGACATCCTCAACATGTGTATAAAGGAATTGTCAAAGGACAATTTTTGCGCGTTAGGCGTAACTGTACCTTGCATTCGGACTTTGTAAAAGAGTCAGTTGACCTGAAACAAAGGTTCATTGAGAGAGGCTACAATGTGGGGATGATTGACTCAGTGTACAGGGAGGTAGAAACTATGGATAGAAAAATACTACTCAGAAACAGAAAACAGGGATGTGAAAGAAAAAACCTAAGATTTGTTACAAAATTCTCAAATCAATTCTCTGGAGTGTGTAATATCATCAAAAAGTACCTGCCCATTCTATATGGTGATGATGACTTGAAAAACATAGTTCAACAGGGATGTGACTTTGTATACTCTAAAAATCTAACAATGGGCAACATGCTTTCACCGAGCATGTTGCCCATCGCAGAAGCACGCAGCTCCTGGTTAGAAGTTGCAGGGACTTACAAATGTGGTTTTCCACGTTGTAAGTCCTGTACTTATATAAAACAGGGTAACAATTTCACATCTTTTGTTACTAATGAAACTTTTTCTACAAGAGGTTGTGTTAAGTGTACTTCCACCTATGTGATTTATTTAGTGGAATGCACTCAGCACAAAAAGCAATATATTGGCTTAACTACAAGGGATATACGTTCCCGGATAAAAGAGCATCTGGGTTATATATCTAATGAAGTGCAGTGCTCAGCACTATCGAGACACTTTATCCAAGTGCATGATAAGCAAGTACAGCACTTTAAATGGAATGCCATTGAGAGTATTACTGTGCCTCGCAGAGGTGGTAGTAAATTAAAGATCTTGGAGAGACAGGAGATCTATTGGATCCACAAGCTAAAAACTTTGGTCCCAGGGGGATTTAACTCACAATTTGATGTGATTAACTACTGGGAGTAAGCTTGTGGATTAGATCTGTTGCCTTGTAAATCTTTTTAGGATGTAGTTGAAATGAGGTGATGAAGTAAAATAAAATAATAAAAGTAGAAATAACAAAAACACACACAATGAATAGAGTCTAGTGTATAATAAGATTAGTCTGATAGTGAGCTGTTGTTTTCCTCTTTGTTTTCCCTTCATTCCTTCTATATCTAGAACTTAATGCAGCATAAGGAAATACAAACACAAACTAATTGATTAGGGATTGGCTGGGATGGTTTGCTATTGGTTTAAAGGAATTTATATAAATTTGACATACTATTAAAGTATTGACTAACAGAATGTGCAATGATAGTATATACAGAATCTTTGATGCAATAATATATTTGTAAAGATATACCTTTGTTATATTAGACAAAACACATTGGTATATGTATAACTGAGGATGGCGAGGGAAGGGAAGTGGGTTGTAATTCTTATATTCAAGGACTAAATCACTTTGTATAATACTTATAGTCCCAGAATCCCAGAACCTAATGCAATAATATACATAGAAATGTACAGATATGTGTGCAAAGAGATTTGCAACACACAAAAAGAAAGACTGCAGGTTACTGGATTGTGTAATAACTGTACCCACTGTTAGGTAAAGGTCAGACACATAAAGAATAAGTGAATATAAGAATCAAAATCATCCAATCATACTCATTTGTACTAAATAACTTTATTGGTGAAAAAATATTGAAAGTCCGACTGGACTCATACACATGCACACACACACATACAATTAAAACTAGCTGGAACTCAGATAATATTATTGGTATATCAAATAGCACTCACGCGTTCAAATTGTGGTAACTAACAGGGAATCTTAACTATTTATAGTGTTATAATACAAACAGCCACCAAGTTAAATCGTCTACAATCAACGTAAATAAGGACTAAGCTACCAAAAGGTCTCTTCTATAGCGGAGACCTGATTACTTTTAACTGTCTATAGATATTATGGTTGTATCAAGAGTGCTATGACTGAGTCAGCAAATTAAAAATTAGGGGTTCAATAACCCCGTGTTTGTGCCCCTGACGCGCGTTTCACATTACGCTTCCTCAGAGGGGTACGCGCCGGCCGGACAGAGCGGGTTATGTTGGAGTCAAAAAACCCGCCTACGTGTTTTGATTGGTTCACCAGAATAACGCTATGTGACTTCTCATTGGTCAATCCTTGCAGTGTGACACATGGAAGTTCAAACAGCGCATTTGCTTGGAGAGCTGATAAGTTCTCATTTACGAGCTGAATTTATCAGAAAATTATTTAAAAGGGCAAGAGTTAATGTATCTATCAGATACATAGTCACGCATCAAGAACGAGATATAAAATATTAAGTGCGCTTTATTCTTTGCATCGATATGTATTACTTGTGAATGATGTCTCTGTTGGTGATCCATTATATTAGTAGAATGCTGCTGGTCGTTACCTAGATATAGTATCTAAATCATCTACTTGGTTTTACATTATACCATAGATAAATCTATGAAACTTTATTTATATCGATACTAGGATAGACAACCAATAAAAATTCTAACAAAGTAAGATATTGAATATCACTCATTAGTAGTCCAATATTTCAAACAATATATCACTGTTCTATGGTCAAACTGAGAATTCACAGTTTGAGAGAGTTTTCAATACAGTGCCGTATTTTAAATACCATACATAATAGATGTACTCAGATTGAATGTTCATCAAATATACAGGATAAATAAATCCACAACAAAATAAAATTAAAAGGGCTAGATAGTGT
Organism: Bombina bombina; assembly: GCF_027579735.1. Taxonomy (NCBI): domain Eukaryota; kingdom Metazoa; phylum Chordata; class Amphibia; order Anura; family Bombinatoridae; genus Bombina; species Bombina bombina. The sequence continues at coordinate 108,112,217 of NC_069502.1, forward strand.
AAATGTGATACAGTGTAGTGAAGAAATGTGAACAAAGGACACACATAAATAATGAAAGGATGTGATGCTCACAAAAAGTGAGAGAAGAGGGGAGTGTGCGTGGGCGTATGAATTCCACACAAAGTATATTGAATCATATGTTCCATTAATATGTAGACGTGAAAAGTCTTTCTACGCTGTGTACGGTAGAAAAAATTAATTAATAATTGTGTAGAAAGTTAATGGGTGAAGTAACTTATTAACTGAAAGGTGATATTATGCATAAACAATTTATACCAAAGTGTAGTAACATATATTAAGGGTTAGTGAAGAGCTAATGTGTACATAGACTGTGTTTTTATTAACTTAATATTAAAGTAGTGTATAAAAGGAAGATCTTTTAGAAAAAGAACTTTTTATAAATAAACATTGTAATTGTTGAATTCATTTAATCCGTGTGGATGTACAGTATTGAGTAGAGGTATCCAACGGCATTCTGCTTTTAATAGAGAGTTTTCTAAATTGCCCCCTCTAATGCCAAGGGAGACTTTCTGCAGAACAGAAAATTTTAAATGGCTGCTTGATCCTTGATGTTTAAGTAAAAAATGTTTTGCTACACTTGTAATCTTTTTGCCTTTTTGTAGGTCTTTTTCTGCGTTCTTAATATTGTTTTTATGTTCCAGAATCCTGACCCTTGCCTCTCTGGTCGTCATGCCTACATAAGCTTTCTCACATTCACAATAGATGATATAAATGACTCCCAGGGATCTGCATGTGAAGTGGTGTTTAAGTTTTTGGTTTTTCCCATATTTGTCCTGAATTTCTTTAATTTTTCTGACATGAGGACAGACAGAACATGTGCCACATGGGTACATGCCAGGGTCAGTGTCACTTTTTTTCGGAGTGTGTATATAATGACTCTGTACAAGTTGATCTTTTAGGTTTCTCGGTCTCTTATAGCCTATTTGTACTCTCGCTCCTAATGTATCTTTAAGCTCAGGATCACTAGTGAGGATATGCCAGTTCTCATTGAGTATCTTAATCACGCTCTGCATCTGCGGATTGTATGTAGTGATCAATCTAGGAATGGTGGTGGAATTGTCTTTGATTTTAGGACACAATAAGGTGTCTCTGGATGTTTTCAGAGCTTTGAATTTCGCATGTTTGATGGCCCTATTGCTGTAGCCTCTTTGTAATAGCCTGGTTGTAAGAAGTTTACTCTCATTTTCATATATAGAGACATCAGAGCAATTTCTCCTCAACCGTAAAAATTCCCCATATGGAATTGCTTTTAAAGTGCATCCTGGATGTGCACTTGTCCTGTGCAATGATGAATTTGTAGCAGTTTCTTTCCTAAAGACCTTAGTTGCAATGGTGCCATCAGTATTTTTTGTAATTGTTAGATCTAGGAAATCAATTTACACAGATCGGCTTGGTATGTCAATTTGATGTTAAATTTGTTTTGATTGAGAACTGAAAAGAACTCATCAAGATGTTCACGTGTGCCTTCCCAAACAAATAGCACATCATCGATGTACCTTATCCATAAAGGTATATGGTCTGTGTATTTCTCCATGCCTTCAGAAAAAACAATTTTTTGTTCCCAGTGCCCTAGGAACAAGTTAGCGTATGTTGGGGCACAAGAAGTGCCCATGGCAGTTCCTTGTGTTTGTAGGTAGAAACTATCTTTAAATGTGAAGATATTGTGAGTCAGGACATACTTCAAAAGGAGTAAAATAAACTCATTATGTTCTTTGTTATCCGATTCATTGGTGCAAAGAAAGTATTTAACTGCCTGTATACCATCATTATGTCTGATACTGGTATATAATGACTCTACATCTGCGGTGATGAGCCAGGTATCACTGTTCAGATGTAAGTTTTGCATAATTTTTAAGACCTCCATAGTATCGCGGACATATGAGGGCATAGCAGTCAGGTATTCCCTTAATCTCTGATCTATATATCTGCTAGCTGCCTCAGTTAGGTTATTATTGCCCGATACTATGGGTCTTCCTGGTGGTTTGGTAAGGTTTTTGTGAACCTTAGGCAGAAAGTATATAGTCGCTAGAGTAGGGTTCTTTTGTATCAGGAAATTTTTTTCGGTTTTAGTGATGGTTCCATTCTCCAATGTCCTAACTATGAGTTTATTGTATTGTTCCATATAGTCAGATTGAGGATTGAATAGTAGTTTTTTATAACAATCTTTATTAGATAACTGTCTCATGGCTTCATCAACATAGTCATCTTTAGGCCATAACACTATGTTTCCGCCCTTGTCTGACGGCTTAATGACTACATCAGTCCATGTTTGAATATCATTCAATGCCCTTTTTTCAGGGAGAGTGAGGTTATTATTTACATCAAAAATAGGCAAAGTTTCAATTTTTTGACATACAATCTGCGAGAAAACACTGACTTGAGGTGAAATTGATGCAGGTGGTGTATATGTAGATTTCGGTTTTAACCCTTTCTTCCATTGGATAGCATGGGTTTCAGTATCAGATTCACTTAAGAGATCTTCCAGATCTTGCAGAGAGTCTAATTCCTCCTTAGATAGAGAGGGATCATTTTTATTTGAATACATCTTTTTTAGTAACAGCTTTCGTGAAAATAGGTGTATGTCTTTAATTAACTCAAACTTGTTTAGAGTATTGGTGGGACAGAAAGTTAATCCTTTAGAGAGAACACTCTCATGGTTAGTATTCAGAGAGTGTTTGCTCAGATTAATTACTCTCATGAGTTGGTCCTGATTGTGGTGAATGGACACATCTCTTTCTTCCTCTCTGATTGTCTTTGGGGGCCTGTGTTTTTCCTTTTGTTTGCCCTTGTTGGTTTGTTGGCTGTTATCGAATTTAATGTTTGTTGTTGTCGGTGACTTAATGCTAAAAAAGACACTTCTCTGTTGGTATTAGATGTACTCGGTAAAGGATTAACTTGTGTTGCTGGTACTGGGAACTCTCTTGTCATAGGCTCCATTTCATCTCTATTGCTTTCATTATCAGAGATGTCAGTTTCTGTTTCTGTGCCACTGTTGTTTTCTCTTATTTGAGTTCTATTGTACCTATTTCTGTTAGATGTCTGATATCTCCACCTATAAATTCTTTGTTGTTGAAAATCATCTATATCTCTCTGCAGTTTTTGTTTTTTGGTTTGAATTAGTTCATTCTCAAGTTTGTCTAATTCTTTTTGGTATGTCTGATACGTTTCAACAAAATCAAATTTTTCTTCAAATTTTTTAAGAAGTTCATTATGTTCTTTAATCTCTGCATCTAATTTATTAAGTTCCAAGGTGTCATGTTTTATTAATATTTGAATTAATTTAAGTGAACATTCTGTCAGTGTTCCTTCCCATTCTTTTACTAAACTTTCATTGTTTAAGGTAAAAGCTGGGAACATTTTGATCCTTAAGCCTCTCGGTATGATGCCTCGCTCTGCATACTTCTCAAAGAAGTGCCAATTCCACCATCTTTTGGTTTGTTTGTATAATGTTTGATGTAAGTTACATAGCGTGTTATTCAGTTCATGTTTGGTTATTGAAGTATCATCAATGTTTTTTTTATCAAATAATTGGTTAAGTTCTTTAAGTCTTTTTTGTTGTCTGAGTGCTAAATCTTGTTGTAAATTCATTTTATATTAGTTAGTTCCCTCAAAGAAAAACTAGGATAACCTAGTAAATGTAATCGTTTAACTGAGGATGGCGAGGGAAGGGAAGTGGGTTGTAATTCTTATATTCAAGGACTAAATCACTTTGTATAATACTTATAGTCCCAGAATCCCAGAACCTAATGCAATAATATACATAGAAATGTACAGATATGTGTGCAAAGAGATTTGCAACACACAAAAAGAAAGACTGCAGGTTACTGGATTGTGTAATAACTGTACCCACTGTTAGGTAAAGGTCAGACACATAAAGAATAAGTGAATATAAGAATCAAAATCATCCAATCATACTCATTTGTACTAAATAACTTTATTGGTGAAAAAATATTGAAAGTCCGACTGGACTCATACACATGCGCACACACACACATACAATTAAAACTAGCTGGAACTCAGATAATATTATTGGTATATCAAATAGCACTCACGCGTTCAAATTGTGGTAACTAACAGGGAATCTTAACTATTTATAGTGTTACAATATTGAACCCTGTTAGTATATAATAGATTATAGACAGCAAGAAAAAATAATTGCTGAATTAATTAGCCCTCCTTAAAGGCAAGTCTGCACTAAGTTGGATAGGCAAAAACACTATATAATCTGATGTGCTGGGTATTAGTGCATAAATTAGCCAACCCAAGCACGGCCTTAAGTATCTACGTGTTTGAGTCCTAAACTGAGTGAGAGTTGCACTATAATTATTGTTTCCGATACTATTGCTAGTAATAGTTAAAGTGGTCAATATATCGGCCCCATAGATATAAAGTATAAGCCTTGATTTCAGAGACAAAATATGGTGAGTGCCTCTTATTGAACCACAGTATAGCTGTTTGCTGTGTGTGACCTGATATTCAGGGTGAGTATATTGGAATAAATTAGCATAAACCGATATTGTTTGCTACAAACTAACAAGCCTTGCCGAAATTTTAACACATCAAATAGTAGTGCTTAATCAGCTAGTTTGAATGCTGTGCAGTTAGCCTGCTTAATAACGTAAGTTTATGAATTTATGAAATAAATTAGCATAAGCCGATATTGTTTGCTACAAACTAACAAGCGTTTCCGCAACTTTAACACATCACATAGTAGTGCTTTATCAGCTAGTTTGAGTGCTGTGCAGTTAGTCTGCTTAATAACGTAAGTTTATGAGTTTTAGAAATCTGACCCTTATTATCGTCAGGAGAGTTACCACAGAAATGCTTAGAAATATCCCATTACAAACAGCCACCAAGTTAAATCGTCTACAATCAACGTAAATAAGGACTAAGCTACCAAAAGGTCTCTTCTATAGCGGAGACCTGATTACTTTTAACTGTCTATAGATATTATGGTTGTATCAAGAGTGCTATGACTGAGTCAGCAAATTAAAAATTAGGGGTTCAATAACCCCGTGTTTGTGCCCCTGACGCGCGTTTCACATTACGCTTCCTCAGAGGGGTACGCGCCGGCCGGACAGAGCGGGTTATGTTGGAGTCAAAAAACCCGCCTACGTGTTTTGATTGGTTCACCAGAATAACGCTATGTGACTTCTCATTGGTCAATCCTTGCAGTGTGACACATGGAAGTTCAAACAGCGCATTTGCTTGGAGAGCTGATAAGTTCTCATTTACGAGCTGAATTTATCAGAAAATTATTTAAAAGGGCAAGAGTTAATGTATCTATCAGATACATAGTCACGCATCAAGAACGAGATATAAAATATTAAGTGCGCTTTATTCTTTGCATCGATATGTATTACTTGTGAATGATGTCTCTGTTGGTGATCCATTATATTAGTAGAATGCTGCTGGTCGTTACCTAGATATAGTATCTAAATCATCTACTTGGTTTTACATTATACCATAGATAAATCTATGAAACTTTATTTATATCGATACTAGGATAGACAACCAATAAAAATTCTAACAAAGTAAGATATTGAATATCACTCATTAGTAGTCCAATATTTCAAACAATATATCACTGTTCTATGGTCAAACTGAGAATTCACAGTTTGAGAGAGTTTTCAATACAGTGCTGTATTTTAAATACCATACATAATAGATGTACTCAGATTGAATGTTCATCAAATATACAGGATAAATAAATCCACAACAAAATAAAATTAAAAGGGCTAGATAGTGTAAATGTGATACAGTGTAGTGAAGAAATGTGAACAAAGGACACACATAAATAATGAAAGGATGTGATGCTCACAAAAAGTGAGAGAAGAGGGGAGTGTGCGTGGGCGTATGAATTCCACACAAAGTATATTGAATCATATGTTCCATTAATATGTAGACGTGAAAAGTCTTTCTACGCTGTGTACGGTAGAAAAAATTAATTAATAATTGTGTAGAAAGTTAATGGGTGAAGTAACTTATTAACTGAAAGGTGATATTATGCATAAACAATTTATACCAAAGTGTAGTAACATATATTAAACGCTCATAAGGGTTAGTGAAGAGCTAATGTGTACATAGACTGTGTTTTTATTAACTTAATATTAAAGTAGTGTATAAAGGGAAGATCTTTTAGAAAAATAACTTTTTATAAATAAACATTGTAATTGTTGAATTCATTTAATCCGTGTGGATGTACAGTATTGAGTAGAGGTATCCAACGGCATTCTGCTTTTAATAGAGAGTTTTCTAAATTGCCCCCTCTAATGCCAAGGGAGACTTTCTGCAGAACAGAAAATTTTAAATGGCTGCTTGATCCTTGATGTTTAAGTAAAAAATGTTTTGCTACACTTGTAATCTTTTTGCCTTTTTGTAGGTCTTTTTCTGCGTTCTTAATATTGTTTTTATGTTCCAGAATCCTGACCCTTGCCTCTCTGGAAAATGCCTACATAAGCTTTCTCACATTCACAATAGATGATATAAATGACTCCCAGGGATCTGCATGTGAAGTGGTGTTTAAGTTTTTGGTTTTTCCCATATTTGTCCTGAATTTCTTTAATTTTTCTGACATGAGGACAGACAGAACATGTGCCACATGGGTACATGCCAGGGTCAGTGTCACTTTTTTTCGGAGTGTGCATATAATGACTCTGTACAAGTTGATCTTTTAGGTTTCTCGGTCTCTTATAGCCTATTTGTACTCTCGCTCCTAATGTATCTTTAAGCTCAGGATCACTAGTGAGGATATGCCAGTTCTCATTGAGTATCTTTATCACGCTCTGCATCTGCGGATTGTATGTAGTGATCAATCTAGGAATGGTGGTGGAATTGTCTTTGATTTTAGGACACAATAAGGTGTCTCTGGATGTTTTCAGAGCTTTGAATTTCGCATGTTTGATGGCCCTATTGCTGTAGCCTCTTTGTAATAGCCTGGTTGTAAGAAGTTTACTCTCATTTTCATATATAGAGACATCAGAGCAATTTCTCCTCAACCGTAAAAATTCCCCATATGGAATTGCTTTTAAAGTTCATCCTGGATGTGCACTTGTCCTGTGCAATAATGAATTTGTAGCAGTTTCTTTCCTAAAGACCTTAGTTGCAATGGTGCCATCAGTATTTTTTGTAATTGTTAGATCTAGGAAATCAATTTTACACAGATCGGCTGCTATGACTGCTATGCCCTCATATGTCCGCGATACTATGGAGGTCTTAAAAATTATGCAAAACTTACATCTGAACAGTGATACCTGGCTCATCACCGCAGATGTAGAGTCATTATATACCAGTATCAGACATAATGATGGTATACAGGCAGTTAAATACTTTCTTTCCACCAATGAATCGGATAACAAAGAACATAATGAGTTTATTTTACTCCTTTTGAAGTATGTCCTGACTCACAATATCTTCACATTTAAAGATAGTTTCTACCTACAAACACAAGGAACTGCCATGGGCACTTCTTGTGCCCCAACATACGCTAACTTGTTCCTAGGGCACTGGGAACAAAAAATTGTTTTTTCTGAAGGCATGGAGAAATACACAGACCATATACCTTTATGGATAAGGTACATCGATGATGTGCTATTTGTTTGGGAAGGCACACGTGAACATCTTGATGAGTTCTTTTCAGTTCTCAATCAAAACAAATTTAACATCAAATTGACATACCAAGCCGATCTGTGTAAAATTGATTTCCTAGATCTAACAATTACAAAAAATACTGATGGCACCATTGCAACTAAGGTCTTTAGGAAAGAAACTGCTACAAATTCATTATTGCACAGGACAAGTGCACATCCAGGATGCACTTTAAAAGCAATTCCATATGGGGAATTTTTACGGTTGAGGAGAAATTGCTCTGATGTCTCTATATATGAAAATGAGAGTAAACTTCTTACAACCAGGCTATTACAAAGAGGCTACAGCAATAGGGCCATCAAACATGCGAAATTCAAAGCTCTGAAAACATCCAGAGACACCTTATTGTGTCCTAAAATCAAAGACAATTCCACCACCATTCCTAGATTGATCACTACATACAATCCGCAGATGCAGAGCGTGATTAAGATACTCAATGAGAACTGGCATATCCTCACTAGTGATCCTGAGCTTAAAGATACATTAGGAGCGAGAGTACAAATAGGCTATAAGAGACCGAGAAACCTAAAAGATCAACTTGTACAGAGTCATTATATACACACTCCGAAAAAAAGTGACACTGACCCTGGCATGTACCCATGTGGCACATGTTCTGTCTGTCCTCATGTCAGAAAAATTAAAGAAATTCAGGACAAATATGGGAAAAACCAAAAACTTAAACACCACTTCACATGCAGATCCCTGGGAGTCATTTATATCATCTATTGTGAATGTGAGAAAGCTTATGTAGGCATGACGACCAGAGAGGCAAGGGTCAGGATTCTGGAACATAAAAACAATATTAAGAACGCAGAAAAAGACCTACAAAAAGGCAAAAAGATTACAAGTGTAGCAAAACATTTTTTACTTAAACATCAAGGATCAAGCAGCCATTTAAAATTTTCTGTTCTGCAGAAAGTCTCCCTTGGCATTAGAGGGGGCAATTTAGAAAACTCTCTATTAAAAGCAGAATGCCGTTGGATACATCTACTCAATACTGTACATCCACACGGATTAAATGAATTCAACAATTACAATGTTTATTTATAAAAAGTTATTTTTCTAAAAGATCTTCCCTTTATACACTACTTTAATATTAAGTTAATAAAAACACAGTCTATGTACACATTAGCTCTTCACTAACCCTTATGAGCGTTTAATATATGTTACTACACTTTGGTATAAATTGTTTATGCATAATATCACCTTTCAGTTAATAAGTTACTTCACCCATTAACTTTCTACACAATTATTAATTAATTTTTTCTACCGTACACAGCGTAGAAAGACTTTTCACGTCTACATATTAATGGAACATATGATTCAATATACTTTGTGTGGAATTCATACGCCCACGCACACTCCCCTCTTCTCTCACTTTTTGTGAGCATCACATCCTTTCATTATTTATGTGTGTCCTTTGTTCACATTTCTTCACTACACTGTATCACATTTACACTATCTAGCCCTTTTAATTTTATTTTGTTGTGGATTTATTTATCCTGTATATTTGATGAACATTCAATCTGAGTACATCTATTATGTATGGTATTTAAAATACGGCACTGTATTGAAAACTCTCTCAAACTGTGAATTCTCAGTTTGACCATAGAACAGTGATATATTGTTTGAAATATTGGACTACTAATGAGTGATATTCAATATCTTACTTTGTTAGAATTTTTATTGGTTGTCTATCCTAGTATCGATATAAATAAAGTTTCATAGATTTATCTATGGTATAATGTAAAACCAAGTAGATGATTTAGATACTATATCTAGGTAACGACCAGCAGCATTCTACTAATATAATGGATCACCAACAGAGACATCATTCACAAGTAATACATATCGATGCAAAGAATAAAGCGCACTTAATATTTTATATCTCGTTCTTGATGCGTGACTATGTATCTGATAGATACATTAACTCTTGCCCTTTTAAATAATTTTCTGATAAATTCAGCTCGTAAATGAGAACTTATCAGCTCTCCAAGCAAATGCGCTGTTTGAACTTCCATGTGTCACACTGCAAGGATTGACCAATGAGAAGTCACATAGCGTTATTCTGGTGAACCAATCAAAACACGTAGGTGGGTTTTTTGACTCCAACATAACCCGCTCTGTCCGGCCGGCGCGTACCCCTCTGAGGAAGCGTAATGTGAAACGCGCGTCAGGGGCACGAACACGGGGTTATTGAACCCCTAATTTTTAATTTGCTGACTCAGTCATAGCACTCTTGATACAACCATAATATCTATAGACAGTTAAAAGTAATCAGGTCTCCGCTATAGAAGAGACCTTTTGGTAGCTTAGTCCTTATTTACGTTGATTGTAGACGATTTAACTTGGTGGCTGTTTGTAATGGGATATTTCTAAGCATTTCTGTGGTAACTCTCCTGACGATAATAAGGGTCAGATTTCTAAAACTCATAAACTTACGTTATTAAGCAGACTAACTGCACAGCACTCAAACTAGCTGATAAAGCACTACTATGTGATGTGTTAAAGTTGCGGAAACGCTTGTTAGTTTGTAGCAAACAATATCGGCTTATGCTAATTTATTTCATAAATTCATAAACTTACGTTATTAAGCAGGCTAACTGCACAGCATTCAAACTAGCTGATTAAGCACTACTATTTGATGTGTTAAAATTTCGGCAAGGCTTGTTAGTTTGTAGCAAACAATATCGGTTTATGCTAATTTATTCCAATATACTCACCCTGAATATCAGGTCACACACAGCAAACAGCTATACTGTGGTTCAATAAGAGGCACTCACCATATTTTGTCTCTGAAATCAAGGCTTATACTTTATATCTATGGGGCCGATATATTGACCACTTTAACTATTACTAGCAATAGTATCGGAAACAATAATTATAGTGCAACTCTCACTCAGTTTAGGACTCAAACACGTAGATACTTAAGGCCGTGCTTGGGTTGGCTAATTTATGCACTAATACCCAGCACATCAGATTATATAGTGTTTTTGCCTATCCAACTTAGTGCAGACTTGCCTTTAAGGAGGACTAATTAATTCAGCAATTATTTTTTCTTGCTGTCTATAATCTATTATATACTAACAGGGTTCAATATTGTAACACTATAAATAGTTAAGATTCCCTGTTAGTTACCACAATTTGAACGCGTGAGTGCTATTTGATATACCAATAATATTATCTGAGTTCCAGCTAGTTTTCATTGTATGTGTGTGTGTGCATGTGTATGAGTCCAGTCGGACTTTCAATATTTTTTCACCAATAAAGTTATTTAGTACAAATGAGTATGATTGGATGATTTTGATTCTTATATTCACTTATTCTTTATGTGTCTGACCTTTACCTAACAGTGGGTACAGTTATTACACAATCCAGTAACCTGCAGTCTTTCTTTTTGTGTGTTGCAAATCTCTTTGCACACATATCTGTACATTTCTACATTGGTATATGTACTCTGTATAGAATTAATTGTTGCCAAATCCACTTCAGTCTATTCTAACCATGCACTTAATTAGAAAAGTATTTTTCCTTTGTCTATGGTCCTTATCTGAAGAAATGTAACAATGTTATAAATGAAATGAAATGATGTGTTTAGCCAAATTAATTTAACAACTTTAATGACATTAATATGTATCTTTTGTATTCATTGTATAACTAATAACTGCTGGTAATCAATGGGTTAAGGAGTGTTGATTTTAATGGGCGGATGTAAGCCCTATAAAAACACCTTCCATATACCAAGGGAGTATGTCTATGATTACGGCCGTGGAGGCTGAAACATGTAAGACCTAGTGTTAACTCTTTTTACCCTATGGAGCTCTGCTTTTAGCACCTACTTTTTTAAATTTTTGAATAAACGTCAATGTTTTAACGGACCTGGAGACGCCTGGATTCATTCCTTCTTTGTTGTATATATATATATATATGTGTGTATGTATATGTTCTCAGCATAAATGAGAACACCCCAATAGATTTGTCAGAAAACCTTTACTTAACTTTCAGAAAAAAAAAATATTCTATGGGACACTATACTATAAAATACTCCCACAAACGTGGGCCATTGATTGCAACCAAGATTTGTTAATTTGTACGCGCAAGAAAGTATTTTTCCTAACAAATTAATTCAAGACCATGTGGAAAAAATGAATACACCCCAATGAAAGTCATATGAGCAAAGCTAAATGTCTGACAACAAATTCCTAATTAACAAGAATTCAACTACAGGTGACTCTAATTATACATTAAACAGGTGTCCAGCAGACAGTTGATTATAAAAGGGTGTTACTTATCAAAGAAAACCCCTTCCCATGTCATGCTGTCAGCAATGGCACCACATGGAAGAGAAATGTCACAAAGCCGGAGAAAGAAAATAATTTCTTTACACAAGAGAGGTGAAGGCTACAAGATGATCAGCAAAGCTTTACTTATCAGTCAGAATACTGTATCAAAAGTGATACAAAAATGTAACAAAGATGGAACTGCATCCATCTCACAGAGACGTCCAGGCTGTCCACAGAAGTTAGCAGGAGAGTCTTCTGATGAGAAGGGTTGAAGAAAATTGCCATGCAAGTTCACTGCAGTTAGCTAAAGAAGTAGAAAGCCAAACTGGGGTGATTTTTTCCCTGTGACACAATATGGCGTACACTTGGCGTACACTGCAGAGGAATGGCATGCACGGGTGTCGTCCACAAAGGAAGTCTCTCCTAAAGCCCATGCACAAAAAAGCCTGCTTAGAATTTGCCAGGACATATGCTGAAAAAGAAGAATTCTACTAGGACTCTGTACTCTGGATTGATGAGACCAAGATAAATGTTTTTGGAACTGATGGTTTCAAAACTGTATGGCGTCGCAAATGTGAGGAGTACAATGAAAAATTCATGGTGCCTACAGTGTAAAATGGTGGTGGCAGTGTCCTTCTGTGGGGCTGCATGAGTGCTGCTGGTGTTGGGGAGCTACATTTTATTGATGGTATCATGAATTGAATCAGATGTACTGCTCTATATTGAAAGAGAAGATGCTTCCATCACTCCATGCCCTTGGTGGTCGTGCAGTTTTCCAACATGACAATGATCCAAAACACACATCTAAGGCCACTGTTTCATTTCTGAAGAAGAACGGGGTTAAAGTGATGCAGTGGCCAATTTTGTCTCCTGATATGAACCCAATCGAACAACTATGCGGAATTCTGAAGAGACAAGTTGAGCATCCAGCATCCAGGCTCTAAAATAAGTTGAGAATGGAAAAATATAGATGTTGCAATATGTTGCCAACTTGTTCATTCCATGCCTAGAAGAATTGGTGCTGTCTTTACAAATTATGGAGGTCATACAAAATTCAAGATGTAGAAGGTGCATCACCTACTTTGAGTAAACCTGAAGATTTTGTAATCCAAGTTATATTATTAACCTTACTTTCATGTAATGAGCTAAACAAATGTTCTATAATACTGTACTCAGTTTTGTCAAAATTCTGGAAATTGTTCTTGTGTTCATTGAGATATTGATTAAAATCTTACTTTTCAAAAGGGGTGTACTCATTTATGCTGAGCACTGTGTGTGTATATGTGCATATATATATATATATATATATATATATATAAATATGTTGTATTTTTAATGCATATAAATACATGCATTTAGTAAGTACCGTTTCCCCGAAAGTAAGACACTCCTCGAAAATAAGACCTACTTACAGTTTTGCCTCTCGCTGAAATATAAGGCAACCCTCCGAAAATAAGACCTCCCCAAAAATAAGGCCTCCCCCGAACATAAGTCCCAGCCAGAGCAGACAGGAAGTGCAAGGTCTCTTTTAATCAGAGAGCCCGCGCCGCCGCCAGGACAAGCTGCCGCCTGCTGCTCGCTCTGCCCTGACGGAGTCTGACTGACTCACAATTAGAAAGTGATTAGCGCGGGGCAGGAGTCGGGCACAATGTGTGGACACATAGGGGTGACTGAGGTAGGGGGGAAATGTCTGATAAAGGGGTGGGGGGGAGGGGTAATCACTTAAAATGAGGATCAGAGGGAGGAATCAAAATGACACAGGAGGACTACATTTCCTACCGTACCATATACAGGCAATACATTTCCTTTTATTTTTGTTCAACAATAAATGTGTACCGTATTCTTCTTCATGGAAAAATAAGACATCCCCTGAAAATAAGACCTAGCGCATCTTTGGGAGCAAAAATTAATATAAGACACTGTCTTATTTTCAGGGAAACACGGTAATAGAACATAAATTGAGTGTTATAAATTTATAGAATTATCAGCCAATATAGCCACACATCATTAACCCTTTGAGTGCTAAGCACTTTCCCACCTGGGTGCTAATATTTTCTATGGTTTTTTTTTATTTTTTATTTTTTTTTGAATATTTTTTTAACTTTTTAATTTTTTTTTACAGACCCCCAAGACTTACACTGTTGGAAAGGTTAGGCCCCCTTCTCCTATACTTAACATTGTTAAGTATAAATAAAGTTGCGCAGTGACATCATCACATCATTGCAGTGATGTCACCGCGCATCATGTGAAGCCCCGGCGATACCTGTCACTCTACAGGCACGATCGCCGGGGTAGGAGCGGTTAGGAGCCCCCATATCTACCTCAAGGTGGGAGAGTACTCATGACGGCTCTGAGCCGTCATTAGCACCAGAGTGAGAAACTCTGTGACGGCTCAGAGCCGTCATTACCACTCAAAGGGTTAAAAATAAGGCTGAACAATGATGATTGTCCTACCAATGCACATTGACATTCTTTGAATAGGTAACTAATTAAATTTGTTGTTACATTATTGTGTTTACATTTAACATGTGAGAAGCTTTGGGTTTTTTTTGTATTGCGCAAAGCTTATGACATTCCTGAAAAAAAAACTTCAGAAAAATGGAGGTCACAACAGGCATTAATTATTTACTTTTTTTATTGGGTACTTTTTGTTATGTTACTAATTTAGGACGTGTCCTAGATGGTAAGTTGTTTCCAGTGCTACATTACCTGATCAACCATATTAACTAAAATTATTTTAATCTATTTAAAAAAAAAAAAAAAAAAAAGGTTGAGTATGGCAGTTTTTCTCTCTGTACTATTTGTGGGTTAAAATATATATATATATATATTGCAGAGGCCGGCACCATTTACAACTATTAGTGTAATAAACATTAAATTAACCCATTTTTTTTTCACTGGAGTTAGTGAGGAAAAAATATTTTTCTATATACTTATATCTGTGTCAGTGGGCTTCATTGGTGTTAGTGGGCAGCTGGTAGCACTAAATGTACTTATAAGGATAGAAAAATAAAAGTTGCTAGCAGTCAGATACAGTGCATGGTTACACAACTGAAAAAGAAGAAAAAGCGTAAGCAATACAATAATTGCACTCTAAAGTGTGAGCACAGGAGGACGGCTGGTGTCCTGCAAACAAGATACTTCACAAGTCCAGCTTAACGCATTTGGCCCCACCCATCTGGAAAAGCCCTATGTCTGGCCCTTTTTGGGGGAGAAATGCTCTACGCTGGACTCGTGAAGTTTCTTGTTTGCAGGACACCAGCCTTCCTCCTGTGATGCAACCTGTGTACCCGGCATTTGTCAGGTTATTGAGAAATCCTGCTTTAATGGACCACTCAATGCAGTAGAATTATATAATTAACAAGTACATAATAAAAGGACAAAGCAATAGCTCTTTCTCTGAATTTGAAATAAGCAGTAGATTTTGTTTTCTGACAAATTATTTTTTTCTCCCATTTTCCGGCCCCTGTATCATGTGACAGACTTCAGCCAATCACAGACTAGTATACTTATATCCTGTGAGCTTGTGCACATGCTCAGTAAGATCTTTTCCCCCAGAAAGTGTGTATATAAAATGACTGTACAACATTTGATAATGGAAGTAAATTAGAAAGTGTCTTTAAACTGCATGCTCTTTCTAAATTATACAAGTTTATTTTGACTTGAGTGCCCCTTTAATGCCCCTTTAAAGACTTCACATAATACTTGCTCTACTGCCACAAAAATGCTTTTTAGAAAAAAAAAAAAAAAATCCAGTGTTCTCACAAAGGGATTCCACACTCTACTGAAAATAATACAAGACATCATGGAACAATCCCTGATTTGCTTAAAAAAAAAAGCTCCTTGCAGCCATGGAGTTAAAGGGGCATTCCAGAAAAATTGGAAAGGGCACAGATGCATTAAGTATTTAATACATGTATTAGCAAAAATGCTACTAATAAAAGCTATAGCTGTTTCAAGAGTGCACAGTATTTTAAACACATCACTTGCTCAGAGAGCCTGAGGGGTTTATATGATCTGCTAATGACTCCATTTGTATAATTGCCCCTACTGGTGCTCTGAGCAGCTGCAGCATTTAAAATGCTAGTGCACAGAGAATATCTAGCTATGCTTTACATGCACGTGCAGAGAAAAGTACTTATACTAAAACAGTGATAACTTTCTCTAGAATCATTTTTCTAATCTGTATATTGTAAATATGTAATTAATCTATGTGCATTTCAATTGTGACCAGAATGTCCCTTTAAATCTATGGAGCTGTATCTTTTATTTCCAATGCTTTACCTTAAAATATAACAGATTAGCCAACAATACATAAACATATACAAAACACAGAGTATAAAGTACATCTAAAAAATGTAGGATGCCCCATTGAAATTAATGGTGGTACTGTCAAAAATATGGGCAGATAATGGCTAATTACTGCTACTGCAGCCTGGAACAGACTTGGACAAGCTGTTAGAGACGCCAAACAGGTACAGCTTCTCCTAACCCTCCCTGTTAGATATTTCATAAGGATGTAAAAGTCAACATTAAACATGTATGATTCAGATACAATATGCAATAAAAAAATCCAATTTACTTTTATGTTATATTACTTCTTTCTCTTAGTATCCTTTGTTGAAATTTGCTCCTTTCTGTGACATCATACCTAGGTAGGCTCATGAAAATGCACATATCTTTCTATGGAAGCATACTATATGGCAGCTGTGTTTAGAACAATGTTTCTAGCACTGTAATGCATTGTTTAAAACAGTGCTGTCATATAGTATGCTCTCATAGAAATGAGCTTTATTTCAACCAAGGTTATCAAAAGAATAAATTAAGGGGCTGACCTCATTATTGAGTAGATAACAATTTCAGAGCTTCAGGTAGTAATTTTGTTTCTCCAGTAATCACAATTGTAAACTGAAGATCTTATTGGGGGACATGCCAGGCAACGAGGGCAGTTCCCCAGAACCAGTCAGCAACGTTGCAGTCACGTGACTGCAGCGACAATCACGTGACTTTCATTTTTCCCGTTTGTTTACTTTGGAACATTGTTCCCATCTTGTCCACTGGTTCCCTTCCTGAATAGTTAATTTCCCTAAAGCTTAAAATTGTTATAGCCAAGGGGGCGGAGCTAACCGTCGAGGAGAGCAGACGCAGTCTTCAGAAGCTCCTGCTTATACTCACATTATATATCCTTTTTATGGAAAATCAGCCAAAATATTTTTTTACCACAATGCTACCACCTCAGCTAGAAGCTTTTGAGATGTTAGAGATCATGAAATTAAGTAGATCTAAGAATGGGGAACTGAGACGCAATGCTCCTACATGACGCGGCCCTGATCTGGAAAACGCATTGAGGGACTATTACTAACTCTCACCTCCCAGAGAAGGGAAACAAGTCGGACAGCTCACTAGTAGAACCCAGACAAGCATAAGGTGATTACCTGAGCTACAATCCGCAGAAGTGTGCTGCGCACTGGGATCCTTGTTGAAATAACTCAGGGCAGCAGAACCCCCCCCCCTTTCCCTCCCGCCTAGAGAACGGATAAATATAACGGACAGTGGCAGCAATAGAAGCCAGACCCTATAATTTACCCGGACAGCTGCTCATAGGTTACACTTTCCTCAAGTGCTCAAAGACATGGAATTCGTAGACGCTCAGGAAGATCCTATCATACAACTTCTGGATGATCATTTCATGGATCTCAAGCGGAGCCTACTCACGGTATTTCAGCACGCTCAGCAATTGTTCCAGCCCTCACAATCTGAGTTGCAGTGCAGGAGATGTGGAGTTCCTCTGTCAATTCCTAGAGACTGTACTGCAGAAGGAGAGTATGACGCTCTGGATCAAGGACCAGCTTGCACCGCACCTAAAGTGCCTCATGCTGGCAGCAGAAGCTATTGGGGAGAGAAAGTTTTACCCAGCCAGTCCGGGAACATCCCACATAGCAGCCTAAAGACTCTCCCTAGTCTACTGCTAGCCGGAACTCAGAGAAGACAAGTGGACCTTCCATTTTGGTATCTAATACACGGAGGATACACAGAGGCTAATGTTTCCCTGCATTGTGACCATAATCACTCCTCCACTGCCCTGGCCCAGGGCCTTATATCAGCATGGTGACAGCATGAACTCAATTACCTCATATGGCAACAGGTATAAGTCTGGAATTGGCTGAACTATTGCCTTTTCGTATGTTTAAATGTTTAACAAATTCAACAAGTCATATACTTTTAACAGATTGTATTTATTCAAAGCAACAACAAAGCACTCATTGCTATATGAGTAAAATAAACCCTAGAGCTTCAATGTCACCCCAGAACTGGCACACATTTACATAATTCTTTCCCACTGAGCTCACTCTAGGCAAATGCATAATATATATAGCTTGTAGGTCCCTCCTAGTCTCTCACCTCTACTCTAACTTACGATACTTTAGCTGGGATGCTGTCCGCGGCCGAGGTAGCACCCTATCTCTTGGAAGAGGTGGGAAGAATATCAAATGTCTAGTACATATCACAGGAGAGATATAGTCTAGAAGCCCTTAGTAACCATATGTAGCCATGTATAGTAACCCCCTACCCTGACTTCCCCAGATATTTGATGCCCTCTGATTTACTCTATACAGATACACCAAGAAGCCCCACTTAAGGAAGAATTCACACTCTTACCCCTTTGGAACTGCTTACCTCTAATAGATAGCATGAGTCAGTCTCACCCTTAGACTTATGGTATAATATAACAGCTCTAGGGTAATCTTTTTAGCCAGTTAACTTAATGCACAGGGGGGCTGGCTTCTTACAGTTCTCCTAGGCCTATAATCTAATACTCCCACTTGAGCGGCTCTTGCCCGCTGTATCTTATCACCCCATACCCCAATCTACTTCAGTATACTATATATTTACTCTGACATTCTCAGGAATTCTTTATGCTCATTACTCAGCCCATAAGTGGCTGTCCATGTAACTACCAACTAACATAAATGTTCTAAATGAAGGGGTCCATATGAGACCTGAGCTGTAGTTACCCCAATGCAAGATATACCACAGAAAATGAGGTTTAACTTCCACAGGCTCAACTTTATTATAGACAGTTGCTTTTTTGTATTACTACTTATATTAACCTGCATGCCATATCTTTTTAGTAGAGTATGTATATCAATTTACTATTTTTCCTTATCTGAAAGGAAGATGACTGCACCCTCGTCTATGTAACTATGCTCTCAATTTAAGTATAGATGGAATTGTAGTCTTTCATATTGGCCTGAATGTCTAATATATGCTAATGTTTCCAAAGCTTTTGTTCCTCTTGTATGTTTTGAAAACCTCAATAAAAAAAATTTGTTTAAAAAAATTGTTATAGCCAGAAAACAACATTAAATCCTTATCCCCGCGATTAATGTTGTGATTTCATAATTGAATAAGAAAATGTGCAAATTAACGACAGAGTGATGGTTTAAATGATTTCATGATTATGTCACAGGTTGAAGGGCCTTTATGTTTATCCCTTTTTATAGTACGCAGTGATGTTAATAGGTGAGCAATTAACCCTTTTAAGGGATTTGAATTAGTCTTTATTATTATAGTGGGCAGGCATGTTTGTTAGGTAATTGATTTTGCTATTTTTGTAAAAGTGCTTGTTATTCATTGTTTAACTTTATAAATGATAAAGCAGAAAGTGTTTGTAGCTGGTGACATTGCTTTCTAACGTTGACTATACGCAAAACAAATTTTACATTTTGAAAACTTTTTGGGGTACTTATTAATAATTTGAAAAGTATTGTGAAGGTTTATCAAGTTCTTTTCTCTGTGCAAATTAAAGGAACACTACACCCAAAAAATTTCTTTCGTGATTCAGGTAGAAAATACAATTTTAAACAACATTCAAATTTACTTCTATTATCTATTTTCTTCATTCTTTAGATATCCTTTGTTAAAGAAATATCAATGCATATAAGTGAGCCAATCATGCAAGACATCTATGTGCAGCCACCAATCAGCAGCTACTGAGCCTATCTAGATATGCTTTTCAGCAAAGGATATATATAGCAAATGAAGCAAATTAGATAATAGAAGTAAATTAGAAAGTTGTTTAAAATTGCATGCTCTATCTAAACCATGAAATAAACATTTTTGCTTTCATGTCCCTTTAAAAGGACATCTCGGTCAAAATTTAAATGTTATAGAAATTTGAATAGGTACATATTTGCAATACACATGTACTGACAAAATTGCTTCTAGTAAAAGTTTTAACAGTTTTAGTGTTAACATTTTTCTGTGCATGTGAAGTTTAGCTAGATATTCTCAGTGCACCAGCATTCTAAATATTGCAGCTGCTCAGAGCGCTGGTGGGGCTTGTATTATGTCAACAATTAAAGGGACAGTATAGTCAATTAAACTTTCATGATTGAGGTAGGACATTTTAAACCACTTTCCAGTTTACTTTTATCATTAAATTTGCTTTGTTCTTTTGGTATGCTTTGTTTAAAACTAAACCTAGGTAGGTTCATATGCTAATTTCTAAGTCCTTGAAGGTTGCCTCTTATCTCAGTGCATTTTGACAGTTTTTCAAAGTTAGACATTGCTCAGTACATGTGTGTCAAATAGATAACATTGTGCTCACTTGAGTCAGCAGTCTGCAGTGGCTTAGATACAAGGTAATCACAGAGGTAAAACTGTTTTCCACCACTAGAGGGTGTTAGTTCTTGTGTGTCATATCGATAACATTCAGCTCATGCATGTGAAGTTAGCTAGGAGTCAGCACTTATTGGCTAAAATGCAAATCTGTCAAAAGAATTTAAATAAGGGGGCAGTTTGCAGAGGCTTAGATACAAGGTAATTACAGAGGTAAAAAAGTATATTAATATAACTGTGTTGGTTATGCAAAACTGGGGAATGGGTAATAAAGGGATTATCTTTCTTTTTAAACAACAACATTTCTGGTGCCGACTGTCCCTTTAACAAAATGCAAAGTGAGTAAACAGCTGAAAAATCTACATTAAATCAATATTTGATGTATGCGCAGTACTCTGTGTAAGGTGTTTTATAGTTAAAATTCAGCAATATACTGTAGCATAAAACTAAGTGAAGAACCGCACTACTTCAGCAGAGGTTTAGCGCACCATTGACTTAGCACTCAAGCAACAGTCAACCTGAGTTAGTTTAAAAGTTAGCTTACAAAAGTTTCCCCGATCGCTCTCTAATGTGGGTTTATTATGGCAGGCGCCATAGACATTAGATTCTGGGAGCCTCTGGGACTATGCCAGACTTCTTTATACAATATGCCCATGCTACTAACTAACGAAACTGGGCACAGCACAAAGAAACTGGGCATAGCACCATGTGTGCAATTTTCATTGTTGTACTGCCCTTCTAAACAAAACGCTTAGCAGAGCGGCAGGCCGGGATATTCTTTGTAAGCTTCTTTCAAAAGTAAGGTTAAAAGGACACTAAACCCAATTTTTTTATTTCTCAATTTAGATAGAGCATGCAATTTTAAGCTACGTTCTAATTTACTTCTATTATCAAATTTGTCTTTGTTCTCTTGCTATCTTTATTTAAAAAGCAGGAATGTAAAGCTTAGGTGCCAGCCCATTTTAGGTACAGCACCCTAAATAGTGCTTGCTTATTGGTGGCTTCATTTAGCCACCAATCAGCAAGCGTAACCCATGTTTTGAACCAAAAATGGGCCAGCTCCTAAGCTTTACATCCCTGCCTTTTAAATAAAGATAGCAAAACAACAAAGAAAAATTGAATATAGGAGTAAATTAGAAGGTTGCTTAAAATTGCATGCTCTATCTGAATCATAAAAAAAATAATAAGGTTTGATGTCCCTTTAATAGTAACCTGCTTCTGTTGAAATAGTAAAACAGCCTTTAGCACTTTAGTAGCTTTTAACCTAAAGCCTAGATACATTACGTAGTCAATATTTAGCTAATTGCATTACTTCCATGTAAACCATATGATGTACTCATTATCACAGACGTTTACCTATGTCACACTAACCCAAGTAATTTGACAGTGCAATGGGTCATAACACACAGACTGAGAAACACAGGTTTAAAGGGACAGGAAACATTATGAGCTAGATTGTACGTAGAGTTCAATTAGATAGTGCATGGTATATTACCTTGCACTCTGTCCTACGCTAATCTAAAATAAAGGTTTATTAATGGAAAAAAATGGATTTAAAAGGATATGATATATAAGAAGGTGCAGGACTGGTAAAAGGTTCAAAGGTGTATATGTGTATACTATCAAAAATAGAAATGTCAATTCTTTATTTTTTTAGCAATTAACAAAATGCAAAGTGAGTGAACAGCTGAAAAATCAAAATTAAATCAGTATTTGATGTATGCGCAGTACTCTGTGTAAGGTGTTTTATAGTTACAATTCAGCAATATACTGTAGCATAAAACTAAGTGAAGAACCGCACTACTTCAGAGGTTTAGTGCACCAATGACTTAGCACTCAAGCAACAGTCAAATTTAGTTAGCTTAAATTGTCATTGTTGTACTGCCCAACCTAAACAAAACACTTAGCAGAGGAGCAGGCTGGGGTGTTCTTTGTAAGCTTCTTTCAAAAGTAAGTTTAAAAGGACACTAAACCCAATTTTTTTATTTCTTAATTCAGATAGAGCATGCAATTTTAAGCAATGTTCTAATTTACTTCTATTATCAAATTTTCTTCATTCTCTTGCTATCTTTATTTAAAAGCAGGAATGTAAAGCTTAGGTGCCAGTCCATTTTATAACCTTTAATCTCATTTGATAAAAAAAAATAATTGTTGTCATTGTTTTTAGTTTTTATTTTTCTATTTGATGCATCAAAACAAGAGCATTCTAAAGCACATTTCATTTTTGCTTTTTGAGAAATGCATGTTCCTGTGGTGAAAATATTATGCTTATATGTGGCAGGTCCCTAAAATCCCAGTGGAGAACTGGATGTGTCCATTTCAACAGTTTTGAATATATTAGCCCTAAGGATTTAAGTACAAACATACAATTAGTTTCAAAGTCAACCTTTAACTTTTTCTTCACGTAAAAATCTGTAATGTTATATCTTATGCATTATGCATAACTTTGCTAGGTACAATGTGTTTTTAAAAGGATATGCAACCCACGTATTGTCTTTCATGATTCAGATAGAGCATATAGTTTTAAAGAGACAGTCTACACCAAAATTGTTATTGTTTAAAAAGTTAGATAATGCCATTACTACCCATTCCCCAGCTTTGCACAACCAACATTGTTATATAAATATACTTTATAACATTTAACCCCTTAAGGACCGGGCATTTCAGACTAAGGAATTATCAAGCTCCAAATGGATGCCTTCAGGCTTGCCGTAAACAGCAGTTATAAAGCAGCGGTCTTAAGACCGCTGCTCCATAACTGGTCTGCCTGCTCTGACGCTGTGGACATCAGTCTGCCTGATCCTATACGATCGGGCTGATTGACACCCCCTGCTAGCGTCCGATTGGCAGCAAATTTACAGGGGGCGGCATTGCACATGCAGTTCACAAGAACTGCTTGTGCAATGATAAATGCAGACAGCGTATGCTGTAGACATTCATCGATGTCTGTCGGACATGATCCGCTAAGTCGATCATTTCGGACAGACCGATGATAAATCGGCCCCTAAAATTTCCAAAAAATACCAGAACAATTTTTGCCATCACTACATTTAAACAGAAATAGAGCCTTTTTTATATTTACCTTTAAAAACTATATATAGTTTTTTTAGTAGACAACCCAAAGCATTGATCTAGACCCATTTTGATATATTTCATGCCACCATTTCACCGCCAAATGTTATCAAATAAGAAAAAATCGTTGACTTTTTCACAAACTTTGGGTTTCTCATTGAAATTATTTACAAACAGCTTGTGCAATCATAACACAAGTGGTTGTAAAAGCTTCTCTGTGATCCCCTCAGTTCAGAAATAGCAGACTTATATGGCTTTGCCATTGCTTTTTGGTAATTAGAAGGCCACGCTTTTATTATTCGCAGCAGTGAAGGGGTTAATCAGGTAGCTTGCAAGGTTAATTTTAGCTTTAGTGTAGAGATTACTCTCCCACCTTAAACTTCCCACCCTCTGATCCCTCTCAAACAGCTCTCTTCTCTCACCCACCCTTCAATGGTCACCCCTATCTAAAGTACTGGCAGAAAGCCTGCCAGTATGAAAATATAAGGCTTTTTTTTCTATCATCTATCACAAACAGTTCCCAGTACCCAGTTTTCTATCATTTTTATTTTATAAAAAAAAACAAAAAACATTTTTTTTCTGTAGTGTAACTGCCCCCTCCCCTCCAAGATCATATCCCTACCCTCTAATCCCCCCTCCACCATAGTATTCCCCTCTACCTACTTCTCCCTCCTCCCTCTCCCTCCTTCTCCCTCCCTGTCAGGTTTTTTTTCCTGTAGCATATCGGTCCCACCCGCTCCCGCTACCCTCCAGCGATGGGCCGCCCACCCGCCTCCTTCCTAACCCTCCCACACCACCAACGATCGGCACCACCACAGTAACTCTGCCCCACTCATGGGTCATGCAGAAATAGCATGATCTCGCTACTTTTAGTGAGATCGCGGCAGAGAGAGGCCCTTTAAGCAACTTTCCAATTTACTTCTATTATTTAATATGCATTTTTCTTTTGGTATCCTTGATTGAAAAGCATACAGGAGTAGGATTAGTAGCAGCAAAGCACTACTGGGAGTTAGCTGCTGATTAGTTGGTGCACATATATTTTCTATTTTCATTGGCTTACCTGTGTTCAGCTAGCTCCCAGTGGTGCATTGCCACTCCTTCAACATACGATGCCAAGAGAATTAAACAAATTTGATGATCCAGGTAAATCAAAAAGTTCATTAAAATTGTATGCTTTATCTGAATCATAGAAGAAAAAAAATGTGCTGCGTGTCCTTTTAAAGAATACACCATTGTATGCTTAATAAAGATTATCACAATTTTTTATTTCAGCTGGCAAAACAGTATGGCCCAGTATACAGCGTCCACATGGGACTTAATAAAATGGTTATACTCTGTGGATATGAAACCGTGAAAGATGCGCTAGTGAACCACGCTGAAGAGTTTTCTGGAAGAGGAACATTGCCAATTTTTCATGACATAAATAAAGGAAATGGTAAATTATAAATTAGTCAAACAAATGTAAATATTTTGATAAAAAGTAGTAACAGTTTTAAGTTTCCAGCTACATTTTAGAGGAAAAGGACCATCATTGTTAACTTGATTTAAAATGTTTAGACTTGTTGTTAGATACTGTATGTTATTTAATTGCAAGACAACAGAAAGATCTTGTATTCACAATGTGTGAATGTGTATTGAGATTTGATAGCCAGAGAGAGATGAGATAAGGAAGCAAGTATATGTATAGAGAGTGATAAGATAAGGATGCCTGCTCTCTCTGCTAGCTCAGGCTTCCAGCACTGATAAGAAAGGGAAATTTGTGGGCAGGGCCACAGGAGGAGGGGCGGAGCTACAAATGTTTTGCGCAGACCCTGGTTTTTCTTTGGAAACTGGGACGTTTGCATTGAAGAGGGAGCTGCTGAAGGGAGCAGGATGAACTGGTAGCCATCAGCAATACCCCCCTAAACCAGTGGGGGAGCTACACGGGGAGGAGGTAATGACAGGGGACTGTCTAGATCCTGAGACTACGAGCATCTCAGGCTGTAGTGCTGTGGATAGGACGTGTTGAATGTGTGCAGGAAAACTTGGAAGCAGCAGAGACAGAATTGGGGAGTGCTAACAGATATAAGGATCAACTGACTGACAAGTCATGAGGACCTGTATATAATACTTTATATACACTATACAGCTGGTGTGGGTTTAATATTACTATGTACAATTACAGTTCATGAAAACATAGATGAGATACATCACTGTATATAGTCATATAAAACTGTATTTATTGATTTGGTAACAGTGATGATGGTATCTATCCCCTCTTTTTATTTTTTTGTGTTGTGAATTCTGAAATATGCACAGCATCCATCTACAATCTGTACTTATTCTGAACCGTGAGGTATTGAGGAACACACTTGTGTAATTATATTGCTTCCAGCTTCTATGAACCGGAACCGTTTATGGATGCCATTGGAGGAGGCGATCCCACTCCATAACCACCCCCCCCTTCCGGTGGCAAAAATCTTTACCCGACCGGGCTGCACAGGATTATCTTGCAAGCCACTGCATTGAACTTTCTTATATAAGCAACATATTTTATATTCTAACAAACTCAGCATATAAAGTAAAACTTATCACATTGTCTGATCGAATGGCTCTGATTGATTCCCGCATATACCTAAACTGTGATTGGTCAAAATGGAGGCTTGCAAAACTGCTAAACAAGCACTTCTAACAGGGCACTTTTAAAAGATGGAGGAACGACTTGCCATTATTTTTTATCATAAGCTGGTATTGCATGATGTGATGCCTCGCACCCTCATTCAGGGAGCCGTGGCCTCAATCCCTTACACTTGCAGCCCTGTTGGTTGCGATGGGGGGTTCCCCCTCGTTGGGCCAATTCCTCAGCGTGACCGAGTGGGAATATTTGTTGCAAAGTTAGAAACGGGCTCTGTTTATACCCTGGATGAGACATATATGTAGGTGCAACTTACCTTTACTGCTTTGACTTAGGATCCACTGTACAAACCAGCAGAAAGCTGTTCCCTCGCACACTATAAATCCGATCCTGCTGCCCTCCGGCATGAAGATGACAGTTCTGTAGGGCCCCAGCACATACCACTTTTCACCGCAAAAAGCAACTTCGGGCTGTGTCAGAAAGCCTGATTTCGAAGACCCTGGTGTGAGATCTGCTATTGCCGACTCCGAAGAGACATGATCAAGATGTCACACTGGGAATGGTTTCTGAGATAGACTTTGTCCCGGGATCAGTTGGGTTAATGAGAAGCTTGAAGGATGCCGTTCGGGACAGAATACTACTCCATTTCCCTATTTTTTTTTAAAGTTCAGAAGAATTGGAGCCTTCTCTAACTTGATGGCTATACTTTCGGAGGGGATACTCTTAAAGTTTGCTAACTCTGTAAGGCTCTGTAAGTAGCTGGATGAGCTCCTACATAATATATAGTTCATTTCATTGTTATTATATTTGTTCCACAGTAACACAGTGTCCTGTTATTGTATATTGATGCTCAGCTGAAATGTGGGAAATATGTTACTTAGCATGCACCATGGCTAGTTTCCCTTTTTTCCCCACTATTATTAGAGACTAGTTCAGTTTAAGTTTATAGGTAAACAGCGTGCTAGTAAGACTCTATGGAATATTTCTTTAAAATATGTAATAATGACAGTACACTTGTATCTTTATGTTATAAGACATGATATCTCCAGCACCTTGTACTCAATGACTCAATGTACTAAGTTCACCTTCGACTTGTCCTATGATACAGTTTTTGTCATTTATGTTTTAGTTTTAGTACATCTATATATTATATATCTATTTATATGCAACGTTTATACTATCTCAGGATTGTACATCGCTAAATACTAAGCTATATCAAAATTTATTTTCATACTACTACATGTGTATGCGCCTAATCTAATCTAATAGCCATAACTGATTCATTTCTGAGTGTAGCAGGACAATATCTTAAATAGTAAGTACTTTAATATTTATGATGTGTTGAATACCGGTTTTGAACTTTAAGTATAAGTACTTAACTATTTCTCTTATGTTCACTACCTGTTCAAAGGTTTCTTAAAACATTTTATTAAGAGCAGTATGTTTTTACTTAACGGATAACCATTAATCTTCACTTATGATTTACTGTTTCTATAGTAATACCTCCATAATGCTTTGAACATCTCTATGGGTCACTGTCTTAGCACTTTTCATTAGTATCTCAGATTCGCTTTCTCAGCGGTCAAAACAGTAATATATTAATTCTATTTCTATATAAGATACGTGAAATTACATTTGAAAGCATGTCCCTTCCATATTGATGTTTGCAGTGTACTGCTAGATAGCATTCTTTAGATAGAGAGGACCTATTGTAAAATACCACACTGACACAGGACCCCCCTAAGGTGAATCAGTGTGAGCATATGTAAATACAAAATAGCTTCATAAGTGATATAATAATATATCTCAATTTTATACGTGAGTAACATACTAATTGATCTTTGCATTTTAAGAAGAGTAGCTTAGTTATTTGTTCTACAGTAATTAGATGTGAACATATACCTTTAGTTTCTGCAACATAAAACAGTTTTTTGGCGATATATTAGTATGTCTCTGAACTCATTAGTTCCTTAGTCACAAACAAACCTCATAAGTGTCATATACTACAAAGTTAGTTATTTGGAGTCTGACATGTCTCAAGGGATCTAAAGGTAATCCATCATTTTGTTGACATTTTACTGTTGAAGTATGTTATACATCTTGTCTTTAGCATAATATTGTTAATTTAGCAATATATGATATTTTTACTGCTATTGTTACTATCTAGTTTACTTTATAGTTAAGGAGGTTGCATTACACCATGGCCCAAGAGTGGCCTTTGAGATTTATTAGTCCCCCTTCTTTATGTCACATGAATATATATAGGTCCAAGAGTGGTTGTTTGTCCAATGGGGGAATCCTAAAATGTAAAACTGAGGTTTAATTTATGTTGGTTCATGTACTTTGCACAGTGTACTGTGTCCTGGAATAGGGGATACTGTTTTGTACTGAGTATTATTTTCTTGTATGTCTATTATATTTTACCTACAACTGTCTGTAATAATTTTTCCAAAACCTTAATAAAAAAAAATTTCTCAAATTAATTTTGCCTGCATGTCAGAAGCTAAAGATGTGATTAGCTTAATCAATGACAAATATTCTTTCTCCACTTGGTACTCATATATTAATCTTCCTATTCTTCTTCAGGTATTATTTTTGCTAATGGAGAGAACTGGAAGGTAATGAGGAGATTTACTCTTACAACTTTACGGGATTTTGGAATGGGAAGAAGAACATTAGAAGATAAAATTAATGAAGAATGTGACTTTTTGGCGCAAAAACTTGAAGCCTTTAAGGGTTGGTGTTTATTTGTATAATTTTTTAAAACACATTTCATAGAAATAATTTCTGAAGAGATGTTTTTAGGCTGTTTGGAACAGGACTCTCCTCCCGTCAAATATTATTTCTGAACTGTAATGCATACTCCCAATGTATGCTTCAATGACCATGGATTCAGCATTGCATAGTATGGTGAAGCCTTATTAATAAATTATTATTATTGTAGTATTAGATCCAATCATGATCCAGAAATCCCAGAGTAGTATTTAGCCCCCACTTAGTCTCTTTTAATCTTTAAAAGTGACACCTCATAAAAGGAAATCAAAGCTTCAAAACATTTTAAATTATTTTCAAAGGGGATTTTAACAGACCTTAACAAAATCAAAATATATGTGGCCAAATCAGGATTGTAACTAAATCCCACTGGACCCCTAAGAAAAGTCTGTGGCAGGGTCTGCTATTTCAACCATGTAATTTCTGGGTGTTTTCAAACTGTGAAAGCTAGTCTGGCAGCCGCAAAATAGCAAGAGGAGCTGTGGCTGTGAGTAATTATTTTACCTTGGTTATTCCGCACCGGAGGATATGAACTTCCTATACAAATGTGGTGGCAGATTGTCCTGTACAGCAATAAGGTGACAGCCATCTTGGAAACTTTGCCACATTTGTAAAGGCAAATCTAAATCCTTTCCTTATACTGTGAGCCCTGTTTTTCAGTGGGGGGGGGCACAAAGAGGGGCCAAAAATTAAAAAGGGTGGGTGCAACACCACTAATGATTGCTTCCTAGAGGTGCAAGCCCAGTCTCAACTGAAACCAAGTAATTACGCCCCTGGCCAAATCCAAATTCAAACATGGCAGCTAAATGATTCAGTATCAATAATAACTGCATTTTTTCTTTGAATATAGTTTAATATTTCAGTTAATCCCTTTAGGCCAGACCGATTTGTCCAAGTTCCAAACATAATAAAAAAAAAAGAAAATTAAGCACATGATCATCACTGCGATCATGTGCATTGAAAACGGCGCTGATTGGTTCCTGGGGAACTGTCTGCGTTGCTAGGCACATCCCCCAGTCAGATCAGCCGTCGTTTATTTTTAGAATAGAGCAGGATGCCACAAAAGTTAGGACGTTCCATTCCATCCTAAAGGCGTTTTAAGCCCATCACTTTTAGGACGGCATAGAACATCCTAACGGCGCCAAGTGGTTAACCAATGGTATTAAAGGGACAGTCTACTCCAGAATTGTTATTGTTTAAAAACATAGATAATCCCTTTATTACCCATTCCCCAGTGATTCATAACCAACACAATTATATTAAGACACTTTTTACCTCTGTGATTACCTTAGATCTAAGCCTCTGCAGACTGCCCTCTTATTTCAGTTCTTTTGACAAACTTGCATTTTAGCCTATCAGTGCTGACTCATAAATAACTCCACGGAAGTGAGCACAATGAACTAACACCCTCTAGCTGTGAAAAACTGCCAAATGAGTCGGGCCTTCAAGGGAAATTAGCTTATGATGCTACCTAGATTTAGCTTTCAACTAAGAATACCAAGAGAACAACTCACATTTGATGAAAAAAGTAAATTGGAAAGTTGTTTAAAATTACATGCCCTATCTGAATCATGAAAGTTTAATTTTGACTAGACTGTCTCTTTAACTCATAATGCGTGCATTTAACAATTTCATTTAAGGTCATTTTATTATTACTATTTCTAACGACCAAACACTTAAAGTGAATGTAAATTTTGATGCTAAAGTGCCCGGTTTTTAAAACTTTGATTAAAAACAGGGGCACTTTAATTCATCAATATTTTCATTTCACTCCTGTTGTGAAAATAATTTTTAATCTTCACAGCAGCTCCAGCTTCCTCCACCTGTTTCAAAGCCTCTTCCTGGGTCTAAAATGAGGTATCTGGCTTCCTCCAATCACAGCAGTGAATCAGACACTGAATCCCCCGGGGGGGAATCTGTGATTGGAGGATGGCCTATCAATCATTTCTGACATCAGAAATGGCTTGTGAGACCGGAGGAAGCTGGAGCTGATGTGAAGTTTAAAAGGTAAGTTTTTTGTCACAACAGGAGTGAAATGTAAATTTTGATGAATTAAAGTGCCCCTGTTTTTAATCAAAGTTTTAAAAACCGGGCACTTAAACATCAAAATTTACATTCACTTTAACTGTGATCTTAAATAAATATTTTGATATCCATATTGTTGTTTCATAACTTTCTATTTCATCTATATGTTTTTCTATTACACATAGAAAAACAAAATACACTTAAAAAAAAAGTAAAGTATTTTACTGCAAAAGCACATAATAAAATGCAACTAACAAGACAATATTACTCTGAATTTTAATTTCAAAATGTCCTTCCATTTCCCTGCCCTTTGTACCATGTGACAGCCATTAGCAAATCATAGACTTACACTGTGAACTCTTGTACATGCTCAGTAATAGCTGGTGCCTCAGAAAGTGTGCATGAATAAAGAATGTGCACACTTTGATAACGGACATAAACTTAAGTTTTTTTTTGTTTTGTTTGTATCTGCATATGCTATCTGAATCATGAAAGTTTAAATTTTATTGTCCCATTAATTATTTTAATTAATTTGAGAGGAGATATAGGTTTATAGTGCCTATAACATACAAAAAATGTAAACAATGGGGAAAAAAGCATTAAGAATAGTCAAAAATTACCAGCTGTTCGAGATGGGTTGGATTCAAATTAACAAAGCCTTAAGTCACTTTACAGGGAAATTATAATGAAATAGAATAGGAGGATACTGAGAGTTATTCATAATTACTTACATGACTAAAAGCCTATTGTAGGTTCGAAACGTTGTTCCTGTAAACTTTTGGACCCAACTAATGAAAATAAAGGTCTTTTAAACAAAGATTTCTTCTGGTGGCTGGAGTGCTTTGGATGCAAGACTATTTGGATTGACAAGATTTGGCAAATCTTACTCTGTGCCCCACAAACAGGTGTGCTGTTCTCCTTCTCTTTTGATTTTCAGTATCTAAATCCACCACAGTGAATA
This sequence comes from Bombina bombina, assembly GCF_027579735.1. Classification (NCBI taxonomy): domain Eukaryota; kingdom Metazoa; phylum Chordata; class Amphibia; order Anura; family Bombinatoridae; genus Bombina; species Bombina bombina. The sequence goes on from NC_069502.1 coordinate 108,144,234, forward strand.
ATTCAACTTATTCACTGCATTTTCTTATTGTTTTCATCTAGCAACTTCTTGCTTTAATATTTTTTTTTTTTATTATATTTTTTTTATTCTAGGAAAGCCATTTGAAAATACAATGATCATGAATGGTGCTGTAGCCAACATTATTGTTGCCATATTACTTGGTCATCGCTTTGATTATGAAGATCCAAAATTTCTGAGACTAATGAGCATCATAAATGAAAATATAAGGCTTTTGGGAAGTCCAGCAGTGATGGTAATGCATTTATTTTATTAGCTGTAATTTGTTCTGTAATGCAAGATGTGTTGGCCGAGCATTTAGTTATAAGACACTGGTTTGAATTGTGGCAGAAAAGTTGGCAAGTGAAAAAGTAATATAACTGAAATCATTTATGCTTGTGAAAAACATAGCAAAATGGTGATGAAAATCAGGAAGATAGGACATTGGGCCTCATTTATGAAGCTGCAGATGCCTGAAATGCTAGTTAAGTAGCTGCGGCTTTAAGGATCTTCTGGGATGATTGACAAGTTGCTGAAGAGCAGGCGGCGTGGCTACATTAGTGCAGTAGTTTTTCCAATGATAACTGCTCACTGCAATGAAGAAACTGGGGCCATAGTGTTCATTAGGGAGGTAAATAGTAGGGTGGCACCACAAACATCTTTCTTTGTTTCATTTAAAATAGGGCATTGACAAATATATTTCAATGTTTTGCTTTTCTCTCCTGTCACACTTGCTGAAATGTGTCCCTCTCCACCCATTAAAGCACAGGAAGTTGTCCTTATTCATCGGTGAGAATTAGTAGGAAGTAAAAAAAAACAATACTGAAGTATTAGATGCATGTGAAAGTGAAAAGAAAGCCTCAGTAGATACTTAAATACAAGTCTGTATATGGCATAGATTAGCGTTACTCAAATGCGGTCCTCAAGTACCCCCAACAGACCATTTTTTTTTATTATAACTGAACCAGTGCACAGGTGAAGTAATCTACTGAGCAGTAACACCATGGTTACTAACCTGCTCTTACCCATAAGATGATTATTTCACCTGTGCACTGGTTCAGCTGTAATGAAAACCTGGCCTGTTGGGGGTACTTGAGGACCGCGGTTGAGAAACAATGGCCTGGATTATTCATGGAGCAAAGGGGATGACTTGGGGAGTTTTCATGATGAGATGAGGAGCATTTTCAATTGAATATTTTTTTAAATTGTTCTTAAAGGTCATGTATCCTGCCAACTCACTGGCTGACATAGGGGAGGGCCAAATAGTAAGTGGTTATTGAGATGAATCAGTCTGTCAGACATGATTAAATGCTATAAATGGGTTGGTTGATGAACTGCATTGGATTGGAAATTTGGCTCATTATACCTTATTGATGTGAAAATTTAATTAGTGTCATTGTTGCACCCTGGGTGAGATTTTGCAAGCTTTTCTGTGCATGAGTGGTGATGGTTTTTTGACTGTAGGAATATTATAAATGAAAGAGAGAGTATGTATACAAGAAAAAGTGTAGTAAGACTTCTGATATACTATTCCATCTAAAAAGAAGTGTAGCCAAGAAGACCTAAAAAAAGCATCACAAACTGTATACAAAAGTGGGTTGATGATTGTCCAAAACAACAAAACAAAACAGTTATGGAAAACCAAATTTAAAACATTGATGTCCAATGGAAGTTTATTATTTTAGGGAAAGATTTAAAAATATCACTGCTCACTGTGTATTACTGGCAATCAGTGTAGTTTCTAGAGAATCTGACTCCCAAGGAGAAATTTCAAAATGTGCCCCCACCTCATTCTAAAGTGTACACCCATATACATTCAGATGCACACAAGCACATACAATTAACCAAATATATTCACCCGTCAAAAGACTCATGCAAGCACCCATATGTATTCCTACAGACACATGCAAAACTTCATATACATTCAAAAGCACATAGACCTATGCAGGCACTCATATACATTCACATGCACACAGACCTATGCAAGCACCCATATACATTCCAATACACACAGACACATGCAGGTACCCATACACATTCCCATGTACACAGACACTTACAGAAAAACACAGGTGATCATTTATACCAGCATTACTGAAGACCAGGGAGTGTAAACTTGGCTTTAGAAATATATACAGTATATATAATAAAAACACACATATACACATGTTTATAAAAATAATGGAAAGTGCACGTTTTGTATTAAAGGGACAGTTTACTCAAAAATGTTCTCCCCTTTAATTTGTTCCCAATGATCCACTTTACCTGCTGGAGTGTATTAAATTGTTTACAAGTATTTTCATTACCATTTTATTGACATTTGAAATAGTTTATTTAGCCTGTGGTATTCCCACCCATCCTAAAAGTTTATGTCCTCAAGGCCAAGCTGTGTTAACACAGCCAATAGAAGAAATTACACTCCCAGTGGGTTATAGAAGAGATAAGGTAATAAAATGTTAATTTTCCATTGTTTGTATTGGTGATTGCTTTATGGACAGATATAAGATAAAGAAGCAGGTATATGTACACAATGTGATAAAGTAATGAGATCTGATTATACCTACAAGCTCAACCCATTTTATTAGGTTGTGGCTTCAAAACACAAAATCAGCTAATTCATATACACAAATAAGCGTTTTATACTCTGCAGCTGGTAAAACAAAGGAATTGGAAAAACATTAAGAAAAACATTTTTATAGAGTACTGTCCCTTTAAGTAAGGCAAAACAGTGCTGAACTGTCTCACTCGTGCAAGCCTGTAATCACAAGTTAAAAGGCAGTTTTCATAACACTGCTGCCTCTTAACCTGTTCTCCGAGGCTGTGGATTAAAATCACCCCAGAATGATCTAACTGGTTGATTGGTTGAGCAAGAGCACAGGGTAGAATTTCACAAGAAAGTTCTTGTGCAATCTTAACTTATGCCACCAATACTTGCATCACTGGTCATGAACATAGACTTTCCCATCAGGGGTGAGACATCTGAAATACCACAAGGATTTGCATAATTTTGTACAGCTCTGGCTACAATGTAGGTGGGGAATGGGTGATCTTCTGACATGAATGTTTTCAGAAGAAGTGTTAACTAATATTTATACAACATACACAAGTGTTTCTCTAAGTTACGCAAAAGTGATATTGGGTTTATTGCGGCTTTTTGCACTTGTAGGATGTAGCGCTCATATTATAAGTTAAAAGTAAACACGATCGCATTTGAATTTAACGTGCGTCGGCATAGTGAAACCTTAGAACTCTAGTTAACTATTTCACAAAACACATAAAAAATACATTTAAAAGTACAGTTACACTCATAATAACACTATCTAATAAAAATATTAAAAAAATATTGCCAAATGTTATAAGGGCTCGGACTTTAACATAGAGATACATACATATACATGTCTAAAAATGTATATGTATGTATATATGTGTGTGTATATATGTAATACGTATATGTATAATATATATATATATACAGTATATATATATATGTATGTGTGTTTCTATGTGTGTACATATGTTTTTATATGTGTATACATGTATTTTCAGACTTATATATGTGTGTGTGTGTGTGTAGATATATATATATATATATATATATATATATATATATATATATATATATATATATATATATATATATATATATGTATATATTATATGTATTGGACTGTTTATATGTGTATATATATGTCTGAAAATACATATATAAATATGTACACATATATAAACACACACATATATATATATATATATATGTGTGTGTGTACACATGTATTTAAATGTGTACAGTATATATGTATTTTCAGATATATACACATATATATATATATACACAAATACATATGTACACATACTGACACCTAGATTACAAGTTTTGCGTTTGTGTTTTAACGCTGAAGAAAAATGGTAATTTCAGCGTTAAAACAGTCTTGTCGGTATAGCTGTACCACAAGCCTTTTAGCCTGTAATGCAACGTCAGTCTCGCACTCGTAAAAATGACAATTTTTCATGGGATTCCCATAGCACTGCCATTACGAGTTTTGCGGTGAGACTAAAAAGCTTGAGTTCCAGCCTATACCGACAAGATCCGTTTCGCAATCTAAAAGCAGTAGATATGAGTTTTACGCTACAAAACTGTTACATAGAACTGATAACTAAAGTGTTACAAAGTACACTAACACCCATAAACTACCTATTAACCTCTAAACCGAGGCCGTCATGCATCGCAAACACTATTTAAATATTATTAACCCCTAATCTGCCATCCGCCCACATCACCCCATCTATACTAAAGTTATTAACCCCTAATTCCTCCGCCACTATAATAAACCATTTAACCCCTAAACGGAAAGCCCCCCCACAACTAAATATACTAAATAAAGCTATTAACCCCTAAACAGAAATCCCCCCACATCACAATAAACTAATTTAAACTAGTAACTCCTAAACCTAATGCCCCCCTAACTTTATATTAAAATTACAATTTCCTTACCTTAAATTAAATTAAAACTTACCTGTCAAATTAAAAAAAACTAAGTTTAAACTAGCAATTAAACTAATATAATTATAAAACTAAAATTAAACTAAGTACCAAATAAATGGAACTAAAATACACATTAAAAAAATTCTAACACTACTTTGCAGGAGTACTCTGTGCCTTATCCCTAAAAAAATCTTTACATTTGAGCTGCCTTTGCAGCCTGTGAATATCTACTATCTTGTCAAAAGTATTAGATTGCACTACTTGCCATAGCATGTTGAGTGGGTCCTCGTTTCAACATCCACATCTTAACAAGAGATGTAAAATCAATCACAGATTAACCTGTACTAGTGACCATGTCATATACCTGCTCATCTGTCCTTGCTCCCTGGTGTATATCGGGAAAGCGACAACTACGTTCCAGGAACGTATGGCTAATCATAGGTTTGCCATAAGAGAAGCTATAAAAAATGGGGATTCAGAACAGCCAGTGGCCTGCCATATTGTACAACACAAACACAACCTGTTGAGCCTTAGGACAATGGTAATTAATTATATACCACCTCTACGGAGGGGAGTCAATAGGGCACAGAAGTTGCTACGTATGGAGTCAAAGTGGATTTATCTACTGGATACAGTGGCCCCTAGGTGTCTAAACACTATCTTGGACTTTGGCCCTTTTTTGGCATACAATGATGTCTTGTCATTACAGGATTGAGTGACTTTAGTGTCCATACATAAAAATAACATAACGTATGAATTGTGGACACTCATAATTAAAAATGCATTTTTCACTGTACATATATAGTTTTTCCATTCCGCATAATACCTCAGTTGGATCCTATTACTACCATACTCCATCAGTCACCAGAAGAATGTTCTAGGATGTAATAGTATAGGGTATTCTATGATGAGATAGTTTTTAATCGTTATATATTTGTATATATATATTTTTTACTAATTGTTCATTACACCGTAACTTGAATGGCTCAAGGAGGGGCAAATGTTTCTTTCCTATTTCCAGTAAACACGCACATCACTACTGCGGATGGTTCTGTTGTGCAAAGTATGGCTGAAAGTTACATGCGAGTTGACAGCTGTCAAAATACAGCTGATTTTTGCAGTTGCGTAGTAAGGTGTTGACCGGCACTTTCTGATGACGTCACTCGCGCACCACCTATCCTTGACCCATGCGCACATGGCACATTTGATGTTCATGAGGTTCAGGTGTATGGTATTGTCTTTTACTTCTGGTATGTATATAAGGGAATGTAAAGGTATGCTGTGTTAGGTATGATTTTGTACTGCATTTGAAATAGAAGGCAGTGAGGTTCCGAAACGTCATGCTGCTTTTTATGGGATTATATAAAACGCTACATTTTATTCTCAAAAGACCACTGAGTGCTTACTTTTTTTTTTTGGTATCTATAACTATCTATCTATCTATCAATCTATCTATCTATCTATCTATCTATATATATATATATATATATATATATATATCTCAATATCATCAGCTATATGTAGAAATATGTATTTATGAATAAATTGAACACTTACCTCCCAACATTTGAGTCTCAAAGAAGGACAATTTTCTCCTTCGCTAACAGAGCGTCACTGCTGCCTCCACACACACACACACATTTATTATACTCTGTATGTACTGTACGTGTATGTGTATATATATATATATATATATATATATATATATATATATATGTATGTGTGTGTGTGTGTATGTATATATATATATATATATATATATATATATATATATATATATATATATATATATATATATATAATAAATTGAAGGAGAAAATTGTGGGGAGATTAATCCTCACTATAGATCCCTTTATCCGGCACCAGAGTATAAGGTTAATTTGTCAGATAACTAGCGTTCCCTATAAAGGTCTACTTCCCCTTTAAATTCCTTACCACTATATACTCAAAATATAATTGCTCCCATATCATCACAACACTTACATTCAAATTACAGAGGATAATGATAATAAGGTCACATACAAAAAACAATTTTACTTATGCACATATGATTTATTCACTGCCAACTTCAAGAAGGCAAAGTATATGATTATACTAATCTACAATCGAGTAGTTCAGAATCAGACACTTCAAGTATAGCCTCTAATAATTTTAGAAGAAGAGGCAATACTAATAGAAGAGGTTTTTTATTCAGGAGAAGAACAAGAAGACAAGGAGAGGGGGAAAAAAACATGAGAGGATTCAGTAGAAAAACAACAGAGATATCCCTTAAGGAATCAGCAGTCACAGAAATAAAAACAGATGTGATAAATTTATCGGATAGAGAACTTACAGAGAGTGAAATTAAATTATTACAAAAGGGGTTAAACTTTGTACCTACAAACAAATGTAACAAATTTGAAACTGTTAAGGATGTTCATATGTTTGCCAGAAAAATAGTATTAGAATTACAATTAGAAGAATTAGCAGAGGATACCACTTCTGATTCTGCCTTGGAAGAAAAGAAAATTGGACTCTTAAAAATAGTTCTTTATACATGCCAGCCTTATCACAGGTGGCATGTGTAAACAACTTTGTCAAATTAGTTGAGGCAGATATAAATGCATTAGACATTAAAACAGCATTTAAGGACAATTTAACAAAAAATCAAAAGAAAGCACTGAAAGAATGATAAAACAATCACCATAAAGCCGGCCGATAAGGGCGGAAATGTAGTGATATTAAAAACAACAGACTATGTAAAAGAATGTTCTAAACAACTTTTGGATAGAAAACAATACATAATTCTAAAAAGTAACCCGACAGAAACATATAAAGACATTTTGGATAATTTGATCAAGGAGGGGACACAGGATGGTTTGTTAAATAAAATGGAAGTTGAATTTTTTTTTTTAATAATTTTTTATTGAGACAATGGATAAAAGTAACAGAAAAGGGAGTGAGTCCCAGCACAAGACAAATACAAAAAGAAAAATAACTGTTACAAATCACATATGAAAGGTACATAAGAATTAAGACATTGATGTGCTAATATAGGATTTGTTAAAATATTATCTAGACAATAGAGTTTCAATATTTATATAATAATAGGAGTCAAAGATATGAAAGATATCAAGGTTGAGAACAGAGAGATAACATTTGACGTAAATTATAGCACCGACTTTATGACCTTAAATACAGAATGCGCACAGTGAGATCAAAACATGTGTGACTGGGGCATATAGAAATGAAGTCTCAGTTTTATAATACAGGTAACTAGTGGTCCCTACTCTCAAATAAGGGGTATTCTATACGCTGAAAATAGTGAGAGGAAGGGAGCTGGCATTTATCAGGCCTCCCATAGGCCTGCGTATATAGGGGGATGAGGGACGCAGCGGGCAAGAGCCGCTCATAATGGGGGGATAGGGGAAGGGAAAGGGGGGGCGGAGCCAGATAATTTGTCTTAAGAATATAAACTACAGGGCGATGTGAAATGGAATGGAGTAGGATCTCAGGGCTTTTGAAAAACTTATATGCTGGACCGTGCTTTCCCAGTATACACGGCCCAACAGCATCTGTAAATGGACCCTATCATCCTCAAACAATATACCCTGCTTACTAATAGGGAGTAGGACTGCTCTCTGTATGTAAAAAAGAAATAAGCTATCTAGCTGGAGTAAAGATTGTGGGGGATGAGAGCATCCTCAGTTTATCCAGCAAACTGAAGGCCCAAAGGAAAAGAGATAACTTCACAATATTTAGGAAATATGGGCTATCTATAGAGAGCTAACTATGAACTTGAACATTGCTAGTGGATACTTGCAGCTTTTAGTTATAGACAGAGAGACAAGCATGTAACAGGGTGTGTCCATAACCAGCTAAAAAAAAAAAAAAAAAAAAAAGGGCCTTGTCCCTATGCACATCACAAATCTGGACATCCACCATTACAATAACAGTATCATATATATATGTGAGGCTTACTAGGAAAACACAAATAATAAAGGGCAAATCCTTATCAACGTGTACAATGGAGAGTCCAACATACCATAGGAACTGCTTTACAAAGTTTACTCTGAGATATAACATACATCTATAACTGAAACCTTTATCCAACCTCAATATCAAAGAGAAAAGCTGTATACTGATAGTGCTTGAAGCATATGTTAGTAGCGAGGTGGCGGGGAGGTATAACTATATTGGAATAATTAGTTCTACAATAAAAGGGGAATAGGTAATATAAAATAATATAGGCCCAATAGAGAAATACAAAGATCTCCGCAGGAATAGATAATTAAATGTATCAGACAAAGAGGGGCAATAGCAACACATCTGGACATGTCTAGAGATGGTCAATAAATGGCGGGAATCATGGCTAGTGAGAGATATAATACCAAATGAAAAACCTATAATAATAATACATAGGAACATTAACTTGTGCATAATATTAGTGAAAAGACATAAAAGTATTAGCCAGAGTTATGGGATTACTGGATTTCCCGACGATCAAGTGGATAATGAACAAAACAAAAAAAAAAAAAAAAAAAAAAAAGCTATCACCAGACCATATAGTTATTTATAGACAGTCTGACGCGGTATATTCCAGAACTAATATAGTAGCATTATCATGTGTATTGTAGAGTGAAATAGGTGTGCAAAACTTTTAAAGCAGAGGCGGTATCTAATCCCTATATGAGTGACCCCAAACCCATCGCTGGTGTATTATACATGGTGATTATAATATCTAAGAAGAGGTAGGCATCAGCCAGAATCAGTAAACTCCAAGTAACCTATGCCATGAGTAAACGCTGTTCAAAGTTTAAAATAGTGTTGATTTAAGGAAATCCCTCCTGAGCTGTAGTATACATAGACAAGGGATATTAGATTCAGCATAAATGCAGAGAGCGAATCCCCACACATACCTAAAGCAGGGAGATGTAATGGGGAGCTGCACTATTCCTGCTTGAAATTAACCAGCTAGTAATCAAAATATTAGTGGGGGATAAGACTAAACCCTTTTATAATACATAGCATTAACAGTATAGAAGTATGTAAACTGAACATGATAGTTGAAAATATATAAAACACCAAGTCATAATGTAATGTGTCTTTTGAAACCGCTCCAGCCAAAGGTATAGGGGTACCTCTCTCTTCTGAGACTAGGAGACAAGTCCTTTACTAGCCAATGCCACAGGGCGACAAAGTTAAAACACATTCTGTTTCTGCAGTCCATAGAATGTCTCCTGTAGAAAGGTTAAAGGACCATGAGTTTTGTTCGTCTCTTGAGAACTCCCTGTTAACTTGTCTCAAATTATGTTTCAGACTGGGAGAACATAAGGTAAGCAGAGAGCTGCCGTTAGCGTCCCATGTCAGATTTAAGGCTGTTCTCAAACTGTGTCCCATACTGTCAGAGCATAATGTAGGGCTGGCATCTCTATTGATCTTACCATCCGGAACATCTAAGTAGGAGCTAGACATCGTGGGAGTCATATCCAATCGTGGATCGGCATTAGGGTTTAGCTCACAACTAGCTTGGACCTGGTATCCCTCAGTGTTTGGTCGCGTCCCCGGAGGGTCAAGGATCAGCCTCTCAGAGTCTATCAAACAGACCCGACCAGCTCCAGGCACTGGTATACCGCCTGTGCGTCTCTCAGTCTGGTTCCGGGAGTCGGCACATATACACTGCTCAGCTAAAAGCGCGTGTTTCTCCAGATCTCCTGCTGAAAGCTCTTCTCCCTCAGAAACCTCTCGCAATCTGTAGGAGGTTTGTATATGTCGGTATTCAGATTCTCCTGCGGAAGTAGGACTCCGCTCTTCTCTGAGAATTTTCGTGAGAGTATTAAACTGACTCTCCATCTTGGTGGCCAGAAAATGTAGCCAGGCTTCCACAGTGATCTCCATCCTAGGGTAGAATCTAATACTCTATTTGCGGAATAGATGTTTCCCTTACTTGTGGCTAGGTTCCACGCGGTTCTTAAAATGGCCGCTCCTCAGACAGGCAGTGTATAAACAGTGGGTGTAAAAAGACTGCTCCGGGTAGTAATTTTAAGTCCTCTCTTCTCCACTAGACCCTATGGCACTGGTCTCCAGATCCCTGATCACAATATAGCAACAATTTGGGCAATACTGAGCGGTCTGATTATTAATTATAGGTAGTATAAGAGCAGAGCTCTTTCAGTGTGCGACCGCTCAGATGCCCGGCTTGCTCCGCCCCCAAGTTGAATTTTTAAGAGTAAAATTTCCAAAGTTAGCAACATTTTACACAATACCTAAAATTCATAAAAAATAAAATACCACCTCCAGGAAGACCTAGCATTTCTGGACAAGGTTCCTTAACAGAAAGGGCATCACAATACATTGATTATATATTAAGACCAAGTCTTTTAAGTTTGCCATCTTATGTAAAAGATACTCAAGATGTATTAAAAATTATTGAGGGTATGTATTTTGAAGACAGTTGGATATTAGTGGCAATAGATGTAGAGTCATTATACTCTTCAATACCACACAAAGAAGGCATTGCAGCATGTGAATATTTTTTAGAACAAAGGGGTCACATATTCTCTAAACACACAAAATTTGTTAATAAGCTACTAAGTTTTGTGTTAGAACACAACTTCTTTACATTTGGAGGCAAATTTTATCAACAGGTGAGGGGCACAGCAATGGGAACTTGCTGTGCCCCCACCTATGCGTGCCTATATTTAGGCAAGTGGGAAAGAGATGTCGTCTATGGGGGAAGCCAGAGTGTAAGCATAAAACTCTGGCTTCGCTTCATAGATGACATTCTACTATTCTGGTCAGGATCAGAGCAAATGTTGCATAATTTTATGAAGGAATTAAATATTAATAATTACAATTTAAAATTTACATATGATTTCAATAAAATAGCAATTACCTTCCTGGATTTAAGAATTTCAGTACAAAATAATAAGATAATAACTAGTACTTACAGAAAAAAGACAGCAGGGAATAATTTATTAATGGCAGATAGTCACCATCCCCCCACATTCCTAAGTGACAATATCTGAGACATCAAAGAAACTGTACAGAATCCAACACATTTAAAGATGAAGTAGGATCTTTGAGATAAAGATTCATAGATAGAGGATACTCTCATAATGTACTGAAAAAAGCCTACATTACCGTTATTAAAAGTAATAGAGAAGAACTACTATATAAGGAGAAAGAAATTGAACACGAAAATAAAATTAGATTCATTTCCATTTTTAACAACAAATGGGCAAGACATCAGAGCTATATTAAAGAAACATTGGCCTATTCTTACTTTAGATAGAGATATTGTAAACTTTGTTGGAGATAGACCTCTAATGTCAGCTCGTAGAGCTCCAAATTTGAAGGACAGATTAGTTCAAAGTCATTTCACAGATATGTCAAAAGCTAATTGGTTACAAAAATATCAAGAAAAAGATGGAAATTTTAAATGCAAAAAATGTTCAGTTTGTTGCAATATGCAACAAGGTACATACTTTGTAGACAAATATGGCTGTAGTCACAAAATAAGAGGTAAAATCAATTGTAAAAGTGAGGGAATTATTTATCTGGCTTTCTGTTTTTGCCCCATGTACTATCGTGAATTGAAAGAAAGGATTAAAGAACATTAAAGGGATATTTCAAATGAGGTTAAAACGAGCAGTATAGCAAGACACTTAATGTTTCTTCATTACTATTATGAAATAACTTGAACGCCTAGATTACGAGTTTTGCGTTAGCCTTAAAAAGCAGCGTTGAGCGGTCCCAACGCTGCTTTTTACCTAACGCTGGTATTACGAGTCTGACAGGTAGAGGCTCACCGCTCACTTTTCTTCCGCAACTCGAGGCTACCGCAAATCCCCTTACGTCAATTGCGTATCCTATCTTTTTAATGGGATTTGCCTAACGCTGATATTATGAGTCTTGGAGAAAGTGAGCGGTAGAGCCTCTACCTCCAAGACTCCAACCACTTTTAAAAGTCAGTAGTTGAGAGTTTTATGGGCTAATGCCGGAACATAAAGCTCTCTACAGTGCTACAAAGTACACTAACACACATAAACTACCTAAAAAACCCTAAACCGAGGCCCCCCCACATCGCAAACACTATAATAAAATTATTTAACCCCTAATCTGCTGACCGGACACTGCCGCCACCTACATTATAGCTATGAACCCCTAATCTGCTGGCCCTAACATCGCCGACACCTATATTAAATTTTTTAACCCCTAATCTGCCCCCCCCCCACGTCGCCGCCATTTACCTACACTTATTAACCGGACATCGCCGCTACTATAATAAATGTATTAACCCCTAAACCGCCGCACTCCCGCCTCGCAAACACTATAATACATTTTATTAACCCTTAATCTGCCCTCCCTAACATCCCCGCAACCTACCTACAATTATTAACCCCTAATCTCCCGCACCCAACGTCGCCGCTACTATAATAAAGTTATTAGCCCCTAAAAGTCTAACCCTAACCCTAACCCCCCCCCCCCAAGTTAAATATAATTTAAATTAAGCTAAATAAATTTACTATAATTAAATAAATTATTCCTATTTAAAACTAAATACTTACCTATAAAATAAAACATAAGATAGCTACAATATAACTAATAGTTACATTGTAGCTATTTTATGATTTTTTTTTATTTTACAAGCAACTTTGTATTTATTTTAACTAGGTACAATAGCTATTAAATAGTTAATAACTATTTAATAGCTACCTAGTTAAAATAATTACAAAATTACCTGTAAAATAAATCCTAACCTAAGTTACAAATACACCTAGCACTACACTATCAATAAATTAATTAAATAAATTAAATACAATTATCTAAAATAAAATACAATTAAATAAACTAAACTAAATTACAAAAAATAAAAAAAAATTACAAGAATTTTAATCTAATTACACCTAATCTAAGCCCCCTAATAAAATAAAAAAGCCCCCCAAAAAAATAAAATTCCCTACACTATACTAAATTACAAAAGTAATCCGCTCTATTACCAGCCCTTAAAAGGGCTTTTTGCGGGGCATTGCCCCAAAGTAAACAGCTCTTTTACCTGTAAAAGAAAAGAAATAGAATACCCCCCCAACATTACAACCCACCACCCACACACCCCTACTCTAAAACCCACCCGATCCCCCCTTAAAAAAACCTAACACTACCTCATTGAAGATCACCCTACCTTGAGCCGTCTTCACCCAGCCGGGCACCGATGGGCCAGAATAGGACATCCAGAGCGGCAGAAGTCTTCATCCGATCGGGGCAGAAGAGGTCCTCCATCCAGCAGAAGTCTTCATCCGATCGGGGCAGAAGAGGTCCTCCATCCAGCCGAAGTCTTCATCCAAGCGGCATCTTCTATCTTCATCCTTCTGGCGATGAGCGGCTCCATCTTGAAGACCTCCGGCGCGGAGCCTCCTTCCAGCACGACGGACTAACAACGAATTACGGTTCCTTTAAATTACGTCATCCAAGATGGCGTCCCTCGAATTCCGATTGGCTGATAGGATTCTATCAGCCAATCGGAATTAAGGTAGGAAAAATCCGATTGGCTGATGTAATCAGCCAATCGGATTGAAGTTCAATCCGATTGGCTCATTGGATCAGCCAATAGAATGCGAGGTCCATTTTCATTTTCATTAAAGCCCTAATATGTTCAAGGACTTTCTATATGGCTGAAGAACGCAACTTGCGATTTGCAATAATTGAGAAATAAAAGTCTTTGGGAAGTACTTGATGTCCACAATTGGACTTTAACTACAAAAGTCTGTTATAAGGACATAATACAGTATGTAAATCATATGTGCATAAGTAAAATTGTTTTTTGTATGTGACCTTGTTATCATTATCCTCTGTAATTTGAAAGTAGGTGTTGTGATGATATGGGAGCAATTATATTTTGAGTATATAGTGGTAAGGAATTTAAAGGGGAAGTAGACCTTTATAGGGAATGTTAGTTATCTGACAAATTAACCCTATACTCTGGTGCCGGATAAAGGGATCTATAGTGAGGATTAATCTCCCCACAATTTTCTCCTTCAATTTATTATTTAAATAAACTTTTCCCCCCGAGCACAGTGCCGATCTGATATTAACTTATAAGTCAGATCACTCGAATGAGTTAGTGAAAATAATTGAAGTGGTGTGAATTGAACTTAATATTATATATATATATATATATATATATATATATATATATATAGTAAATAACAGGAAGCAAGAGATAGGGAGGGAGAGAAAAGGGAAGAAAGAGAGAAGAGGGAAAATGAGACACAAATTTTAGAGGGAAAGAGTAAATAAAGAGAGACTGAGAAAGAGAGAAAGGCAGGGAAGAGAGAATGAGGGGAAGATGGGGGAGAGAGTAAGAGCAAGAGTGGGAGAAAAGAAGGACGAGAAAAAGAGGAGAGAGAAAAAGGGGGAGAAAGACAAAGAGGGGGAGAGATAGAGATCAAAAGGGGGGAAGAGAGAGGTAAATAGTAAGAGAGAATGAGGGGAGAGAGAAAGGGGGAGAGAAAGACAGGGAAGAGAGGGGGGAGAAAGATGGAGAGAGTGCAAGATGGGGGTGAGAGAGAGAGAAAGAGGGGGGAGAGAAAGGGAGAGATAAAGAGGGGGGAGAGAGAGGTAAAGGAAAGAGAAAGGGGTGATAGAATGAGGGCAGAGTGAAAAAGAGGGGGTGCTATATTTGTCATGATTAATTTGCCATTTTGACAGTGACAAAATGTATTTTTATTTTGTTTGTTTTTTTGCAAAGAACATTGCATTTGCATTAATGTATTGCCCAACTAAATCATCATGACAGGACTGCAGGAGATGTGTTAACTAAAAGCAATCACCTCCTGTAGGTAGAGTCTGGCTGGAAGTAGTGTGATGGGGATGTGGGAAAAGAAGTACAGGAAAAAGATCTATTCAAGCAGAGAGGCTTGTGGAACACACACACACAAACAGCAGCAAGGAATAGTAGTGCGCTACCAAGTTACAGCGCAAGCCACCCACCACTCTAGTGCACAGTATTAATGTTCCTTATGACTGCTTTCAGTTTTTCTTTTGTCTGGGCATAACAAAGTCCTTGCACTCACCTGATCGCCCCGCCCACCACTGTTCTAAGGAGCTCAGTCAGTCTGGAGTCCTTGTAGTGCTTGCAAATTTCTTTAACGCTTTACTCCACCTCCTGCTCCTATAGTCATGACACTTAGCGAAATATGAGGCATAAAAAAAAACTAATTTTAAAAAATGGGCTGTGCGCAACACTTGTACGTTTTAGGGACAATACGTGACTGAACGTTGTCTCAGCGGGACAGACCCCTGATTTCGGGACTGTCCCGCACCACCCGGGACAGTTGGGAGGTATGAGAATATATTCTTCTATGTGAAGAACATTGGAATGGGAAATATTTATATTTTCATGTCAGGTTAGCGCACTTGATAATATTCGATCAGGTATATATATAAAATGTGTGTGTGTATCTGTATGTATCTATGGGTACGTATATGTATGTGTGTTTGTGTATATATGTATGTATATTTTATTTAAATTGAAATTGAATACTATAGTACATAAATAAGTAAAGAACTCCACTGCATGAGTGGAGGTTTAGTGCTCGAGCAATAGCAAAACACAGAAGTCTATTATGTGAGCACAATCGTGATATACGCTATATCCAGATGTTGGTGTGCCCCAGACTATGGGGCCTATCTATCAAGCTCTGAATGGAGCTTGTGGGCCCGTGTTTCTGGCAAATCTTCAGACTCACCAGAAACAGCAGTTATGAAGCAGCGGTCTAAAGACCGCTGCTCCATAACCCTGTCCGCCTGCTCTGAGTAGGCGGACAGGAATCGCCGCAATTCAACCCGATCAAATACGATTGGGTTGATTGACACCTCCCTGCTGGTGGTTGATTGGCCACGAGTCAGCAGGGGGCGGCGTTGTACCAGCAGCTCTGATCCGCAATGTCGGATCAGGTCCGCAAGACCTTTCATAAATAGAGGCCTATCGCTCAAGCGCTAAAATATCACTTGTAATATGAGTGCAAAAATAGAAACTCTGTTGAGTTAATTTGAGTAACGTTAATGCACAGTAGTACTAATATTGTTGCACTCCACTTGTAATCTAGCCCATAGTGATTTGTAATATTTAGACTTTCAGCGTCTCATAACAGTTTTGAGCCTAATTTTCATTTTTCTGTTTTTTCTAAGCTATACAATATATTTCCATCTTTGATGCGCTGGATTCCAGGAAATCACAAAACAGTTCATAAAAATATTGCAGAGTTTCAAAGATTTATTAAAGAGACATTTACAAGTTACAAGGATCACTTGGATGTAAATGACCAGAGAAATCTGATTGATGTGTTTCTGGTCAAGCAAAAAGAGGTAGTGTATACTATTATGTCTATCAATATTTCATTGTTCATTAAATGGAATCTTAAAAAAGTTGTTTTGGTTTTTTTAACCCCTTAATGAATGTGAAATACACTGTAGGTCGCAAGCGACAAGACTGCGCTATTAGACCCTCCCTCCTGCAGCCTGATAAACTATTGTTACTGGAAGAGAGGGGCTAAAAACTGCTGTATGTGTTACTAGCATGAAAGGGTTGTGCCAGTAAAAAAGCAAAACGTTTAGTTTTTTACTAATTTTTGCAAGTAACACAGTGCAGTGGTTAACCCTTTTCATGACTGCAACATAGTTTTTCTATAAGAAGTGGTAGCTGTCTATCTCTGTCTTTCTGCACAGATTGAATGGTAAGTGGTGAAATATTTATTTCAGCAACATCTCCATGATGCCCCCCCCCCCCCACAACAGGTAGAGCAAATTGTTTATGTACAGTACCATTTTGTTAATAATCACATCTTGAATTACATTGACGTATATAGATATAGATATCAAGAGAGAAAAAAATATATATATATATATATCTTTGTATAGCCCATTAACAAATCTAGACAAGTCAGAAGGCTTGTTTTTTCCACAGACAATCTCTGGATACATACGGCTAGATTACGAGTTGTGCGTTAGGGTAAAAAAGCAGCGTTAAGAGGTCCTAACGCTGCTTTTTTACGCCCGCTGGTATTATGAGTCTTGAAGGTTTAGGGGCACAGCACAAATTTTTGGCCTTACCACGAAACGACTTACGTAAACTTCGTAAAGTCTTTTTTCTATGTGACTTCCATAGGGCCAGTATTACGAGTCTGTCCTGGGAGGAAAAAAAGTGAGCGGTACAGCCTACCCTGTCAAGAGTCCTAACGCATTTAAAAGTCAGTAGTTAAGAGTTTTATGGTACAAGGCCGTAACATAAAACCTCTTAACTAAAGTGCTAAAAAGTACACTAACACCCATAAACTACCTATTAACCCCTAAACCGAGGCCCTCCCACATCGCAAATACTAAAATAAATATTTTACACCCTAATCTGCCACTCCGGAAACGGCCGCCACCTACATTATATTTATTAACCCCTAATCTGCCGTCCCCAATGTCGCCGCCACCTACCTACACTTATTAACCCCTAATCTGCCGCCCCCAACGTTGCCGCCACTATATTAAAGTTATTAACCACTAAACCTAAGTCTAACCCTAAACCTAACACCCACTAACTTAAATATAATTTAAATAAATCTAAATAAAAATTCCTATCATTAACTAAATTTTTCCTATTTAAAACTAAATACTTACCTATAAAATAAACCCTAAGCTAGCTACAATATAACTAATAGTTACATTGTAGCTAGTTTTGGATTTATTTTTATTTTACAGGCAAGTTTGTATTTATTTTAACTAGGTAGAATAGTTATTAAATAGTTATTAACTATTTAATAACTACCTAGCTAAAATAAATACAAATTTACCTGTAAAATAAAACCTAACCTAAGTTACACTAACACCTAACACTACACTATAATTAAATAAATTAACTAAATTAAATACAATTACCTAAATTAAATTAGCTAAAGTACAAAACGCCCCCCACTAAATTACAGAAAATAATAAACAAATTACAGAAATTTAAACTAATTACACCTAATCTAATAGCCCTATTAAAATAAAAAAGCCCCCCCAAAATAAAAAACCCTAGCCTAAACTAAACTACCAATAGCCCTTAAAAGGGCCTTTTGCGGGGCATTGCCCCAAAGTAATCAGCTCTTTTACCTGTAAAAATAAATACAAACAACCCCCCCAACAGTAAAACCCACCACCCACACAACCAACCCCAATCAGCCAATAGAATGCGAGCTCAATCCTATTGGCTGATTGGATCAGCCAATAGGATTAAACTTCAATCCTATTGGCTGATTGCATCAGCCAATAGGATTTTTTCTACCTTAATTCCGATTGGCTGATAGAATTCTATCAGCCAATCGGAATCTAAGGGACGCCATCTTGGATGACATCATTTAAAGGTACCTTCATTCTGTTTTAGTCGTCGCCAGAAGAGGATGCTCCTCGTCGGATGTCTTGAAGATGGACCCGCTCCGCGCCAGATGGATGAAGATAGAAAATGCCGTCTGGATGAAGACTTCTGCCCGTCTGGAAGACCACTTCTGCCCGGCTTGGATGAAGACTTCTGCCCGTCCGGAGGACCACTTCTGCCCGGCTTGAATGAAGACTTCTGCCCGTCTGGAGGACTACTTCGCCCGGCTTGCATGAAGACGTCTCCTGGTAAGTCGATCTTCAGGGGGTTAGTGTTAGGTTTTTTTAAGGGTGTATTGGGTGGGTTTTATTTTTTAGATTAGGGTTTGGGCGGCAAAAGAGCTAACTGCCCTTTTTCTTAGGTTTTTTTAGATAGTATTTTATTTGGGGGGTTGGTTGTGTGGGTGGTGGGTTTTACTGTTGGGGGGGTTGTTTGTATTTTTTTTTACAGGTAAAAGAGCTGATTACTTTGGGGCAATGCCCCACAAAAGGCCCTTTTAAGGGCTATTGGTAGTTTAGTTTAGGCTAGGGTTTTTTTTTTATTTTGGGGGGCTTTTTTATTGTAATAGGGCTATTAGATTAGGTGTAATTAGTTTAAATTTCTGTAATTTGTTTGTTATTTTCTGTAATTTAGTGTTTGTTTGTTTTTGTACTTTAGCTAATTTAATTTTATTTAGGTAATTGTATTTAATTTAGTTAATTTATTTAATTATAGTGTAGTGTTCGATATTAGTGTAACTTAGGTTTTATTTTACAGGTAAATTTGTATTTATTTTAGCGAGGTAATTATTAAATAGTTAATAACTATTTAATAACTATTCTACCTAGTTAAAATAAATACAAACTTGCCTGTAAAATAAAAATAAATCCTAAAATAGCTACAATGTAACTATTAGTTATATTGTAGCTATTTTAGGGTTTATTTTATAGGTAAGTATTTAGTTTTAAATAGGACTAATTTAGTTAATGATAGGAATATTTATTTAGATTTATTTAAATTATATTTAAGTTAATGGGTGTTAGGTTTAGGGTTAGACTTAGGTTTAGGGGTTAATAACTTTAATATAGTGGCGGCGGCAGATTAGGGGTTAATAAATGTAGGTAGGTGGTGGCGATGTTAGGGACGGCAGATTAGTGGTTAATAATATTTAACTAATGTTTGCGAGGCGGGAGTGCGGCGGTTTAGGGGTTAATATGTTTATTATAGTGGCTGCGACGTTGGGGGCGGCAGATTAGGGGTTAATAAGTGTAGGTAGGTTGCGGCGACATTGGGGGCAGCAGATTAGGGGTTAATAAATATAATGTAGCTGTCGGCGATGTTGGGGGCAGCAGATTAGGGGTTCATAGGTATAATGTAGGTGGCGGCGGTGTCCGGAGCGGCAGATTAGGGGTTAATAAGTATAATATAGGTGTCTGCGATGTCAGGGGCAGCAGATTAGGGGTTAATAAGTGTAAGATTAGGGGTGTTTAGACTCTGGGTTCATGTTAGGGTGTTAGGTGTAGATATAAAAGCATTTTAGCCTATAATGCACTCAAAAAAAGGAAATTTTTGTATGGGATTTCCATAGCGCCGGTATTACAAGTTGTGCGGTGAGGCTAAAATGCTTGTGTTCCCGCCTATACTGACACGATCCATTCCGCTATCTGAGACCAGTAGTTATGAGTTTTGCGCCACAAAAATGTTTCCCAAAACTCATAACTAAACTGTTACAAAGTACACTAACACCCATAAACTACCCATTAACCCCTATTCCGCCACCCTCCTGCATTGCAAACACTATTTAAAACTTATTAACCCCTAATCTGCCAACCTGCCCACATCCCCGCTACTATAATAAAGTTATTAACCCCTATTTCACCTCTACCCGCCACCGCCGCCACTATAATAAAGTTATTAACTCCTATTCCGCCGCTCCCCAACATCCCCGCCACTATAATAAAGTTTTTGACCCCTAAACCTCTGGCCTCCCACATCACCACTACTAAATAAACCTATTAACTCCAAAACCGCCAGCCCCCTACATCGCAAAACAACTAAATTAAACTATTAAACCTTAAACCTAACAACCCCCTAACTTTATATTAAAATTACAATATCCCTATCTTAAAATAAATAAAAGCTTACCTGTGAAATTTAAAAAGTTTAAACTAACAATTAACCTAACATAACTATTATACTAAAAATAAAATATAACTACCAATTAAATAAACTAAATTACACATTAAGAAAACCTAAGACTACTAAAAATTGTAAGTTTAAAATTACAAAAAATAAAAAATACTAAATTACAAAAAATAACAAACATTAAATTACAAAAAATAACAAAGGAAATTATCAAAAATAAAAACAATTACACCTAATCTAGCCCTATAAAAATAAAAAGCCCCCCCCCCCAAAATTAAAACACACCCTAGCCTACAATAAACTACCAATAGCCCTTAAAAGGGCCTTTTGTAGGGCATTGCCCTAAAGAAATCAGCTTTTTTACCTGAAAAAAAATACAGCCCCCAACAGTAAAACCCACCACCCAACCAATGCCCCAAAATAAAAAAAAACTAACTCTAACAAAAACCTAAGCTACCCATTGCCCTGAAAAGGGCATTTGTATGGGCATTGCCCTTAAAAAGGCATTCAGCTCTTTTACATTGCCCTGAAAAGGGCATTCAGCTCTTATCATAAAGCCCAAACCCTAATTTAAAAAAAAAACCCACCCCAAAAAAGTAAAAAGATATAACACTAACCCCGAAGATCCACTCACAGTTTCTGAAGTCTGGTCATCCAGGCGGCGAGAAGTCTTCATCCAGGCGGCGAGGTCTATCTCCATCCAGGCGGCGTCTTTTATCTTCATCCAGGCGGAGTGGGTCCATCCTTGAAGACATCCGGCGCGGAGCGTCCTCTTCATACGGTCATCGCTGTACACGGAATCTTCAATGCAAGGGAGCCTTATTAAAATGGCACCCCTTGCATTCCTATTGGCTGATTTGATTCTTGAAATTCAAATCAGCCAATAGGATGAGAGCTACTGAAATCCTATTGGCTGTTCAAATCAGCCAATAGGATGAGAGCTAATAAAATTCTATTGGCTATTCAAATCAGCTGATTTGAACAGAAAAAAAAATAAAAAATCTGCCAGTCACAAGGGCATGAGACTCCTTAATAGAAAGAAAAATGGTTTAGTTTCACAGATGTAATTTATGGGATCTTTCAAACATTGCAGGGTTAGGCTTGTAAAGTCTGCAGTGTGTACTTCCATTTGCTGCAACTGTCTAAATGACATGCGGCAAAATAAATAAGTATATTTTGTTTCACCATGCATAACTAAACATTTCATATGACAGTGTTAGTGCTTCATGTCCCTTTAATGAATGTTACAAAACACCTAGCTGTAATGAAATAACCACTATTATAAAAATATATAATTTGGTGACTATTACAGGATGAAAAAATGCAGGTACTATTATTGTGTTTGTTATGTTGTTTTGTTTTTAACGTTATGTTGCTTGTTGATTATATCTAAAAAAGTTATACAAAACCTTCTTTGTTATAAATTTCAGGAAAAACCTACTCCTGGATTATATTTCCACAATGAAAATCTAGTTAATCTTGTAGGGAATTTGTTTGGTGCTGGAATGGAGACAACATCAACCACTCTTCGCTGGGGTTTGTTGATAATGATGAAATACCCTGAAATACAAAGTAAGAAATTGATTTGTCTTTTATTTTTTAATTATTATATTAAATCTTGAGAGAACCTATTTGAGAGTAGGTGTCCATATTGGCAATAATAAGGTCGATCCCAATCTTTCTGATTTTTTTTTCTTCCAATGTTGAAAAAAATCATGAATAGACATTTTTTCCTTGACAAAGTGATCACAATCTTTCTGAGTCAAACACAGCCAAGATTGTTAACACACCATTTTTGCCACAATAGCACATGGGACTGCTGATAATGGATGTTGAACACAATGAACCTGTGAGAGGGGTTTATGGAGTTTGTGTTTTTTTACATTTGGATAAAGTGGTCTTTATGATAAGTGTTAAACAATATGAATGACATTTATATATGGGCATGATGGGTATACTGGTCATGTTTTTTTGTTTTTGTTTTACTTGCAAATTCATTTAAAAAAAAACAACTTGTTTTCCGTTTTGGCTAGTTTTTTGTTTAAAATCAGGAAGAACATTGCAGAGTATTAATTTCCATCAGCAGAAAGTGGCTTCAACAAATCTCATCTTCTATAAGGAGATTTTAACAGTTCTCACTCTGTAAGTAGCAAGGTTTTAAAGATAGTACAGAGTTGCAGAACTCACTGTACAAACCACATTTTAAAAAAAAACACTATACAGATTGCTAATTACAAACCTCAAACACTGTACAGAACATTTTTTTTTGCTTTTTTTCTATAACTGCAAGAAGATCGCAGTTTTAAACAAGCAAGACTGAATGGCAAATACTTAACCCCCGATCACGTCAATGTGATTGCAAAGAGAAATCCCAAAACTGCTAGTACGAAATAAAAACGTAGGTATTAAAAGCGAGATTGATAAACTCCATTTCACCACTGCTAAACCATCTGAATGCCAATTGTATGTCGCTATGATGGGCATATTGAGCACACATTTTATCACTATATTTTAATTTTAAACATTCTTAAATATTGTTTTTAACAATATTTTTTTCAACTGTTTGTTAAAGGATCATTTCCATTTTGGCATGTTCTTAAAACAAGGTGGTGACTCTGGGTTTCTATTGAAAGTACTTATATGTTCTGCCCATTATGCCAACATACAACTGGCCTTCAGATGGCTTCGTAGTGGTGCGGATTGAAACTGATTGCAATAGATTCCTATAGAACTTTGGATTGTGAAATCCCATTTCAGGACCCTAGTGGACTATCCTTTATGGGGATTAGGAAAATAAAATGCATACATACACACACATTTACTTCTTTAAAAATACAAAACCTAGGAAATCACTGGGTAGAATTTTATAGGTTCATGGTCCACTCTGGGGGAAGTTTAAAAAATCACGATGTTTAGAGTTAAAGAGACAGTCAATACCAGAATGTTTGTTGTTAAAAAGATAAATAATACCTTTATTACTCATTCCTCAGTTTTGCATAACCAACACAGTTATAATAATACTAGTCGATAAGCCTGCCCAGAGTGCAGTCTAATTATTTTTTAAACTACAGATGTAGAAACAACGTATTTTGTAACTCTTCTTTTATATAAAAATTTAAGCTACAGGTGTAGCAATACTATAATTTTAGTGGACTACTATCTTAAATATATCAAAAATATTTTCTATATAATAAACTACAGATATAGCCACACTCTAATTAGACAAACTACTGTCCTAAATAAATACAAAGTTTCTTCTCTTTAAATTATATCTAGCTTAAGTATATTTCTTTATATACATAACCCCTAAACAGCAAAACCCCTACATTGCAATAAATCTATTTACCCTATTAACCCCTAAACCGCAAAACCCCTACATTGCAATAAACCTATTTACCCTATTAACCCCTAAACCGCAAAACCCCTACATCGCAATAAACCTATTTAACTTATTAACCCTTTAAACTGCCAAAACCCGAAATGCAAATAACTATTTAATTAACTAAGTACAGTACACTAACCTAACACCCCCTAACCTAACACCTCCTAACCTAAGAACCCCTAACCTAACACCCCATTAAATAAACCCATAATACCTAAACTAATTCATTCTAAAGTTAAAAAAAAGTTTACAAAAAATAAAAAAGCTAACATTACAGAAAATTAAAAAATCAAATTACCAAATGTATCAAAATTATCAAAATTAAACCTAATCCCTATGAAAATAAAAAAGACCCCCCAAAATAAAAACACCCCCTACTTTAAGAATAAACTACCAGTAGCCCTTAAAAGGGCTTTTTGCAGGGCATTGGCCCAAGATAATCAGCTCTTTTTCAAGAAAATACACAAAGCCCCCCCAACAGTAAAACCCCCCATCCACCAAACTACCCCAAATAAAATAACCTAACACTAAAAAACCTAAACTACCCATTGCCCTGAAAAGGGCATTTGTGTGGGCATTGCCCTTAAAAGGGCATTTAGCTCTTTTTCTGCCCATCCCTAATCTAAATAAAACAAATCCCCCCAAAAAACCTATAAAAAATCCTAAGTCTAACCCCCAGGTTGGTACTCACGGTTCCTGAAGTTCGGTGGAGAAGGTCCTGTTCCAGGCGGTGAAGTCTTCTTCCAAGCGCAACCTCTTCTTCTTCCAGGAACATCCTGCGCAGAGTGGAGCTGAAGACTGAAGACCGTGGAGCTGAAGACCGGCGACCGCGGAGCCATGGAGCGTGGAGGATTCTCTTTGTATGATCTCCGCCGTACACTGAATAGTGAATTCAAGGTACGCGATTAAAGATGGTGTCCCTTGAATTCATATTGGCTGATTTGATTCTTCCAATTCAAATCAGCCAATAGGATGAAAGCTACTCAAATCCTATTGAATAGCCAATAAAATTTCACTTGCTCTCATCCTATTGGTGGATTCTTTCACCACCCTGCCATTTTCGGAATTCACCTGGATGCAGCTTTGCTGCATCCAGGTGAATTCTTTTGTCCTCTCGCTGCAAACATTCCATTGAGGATGCGTGCGCAACTGCCGACGGCGACGGACATTACAAACGCAATTATAGTTTAGATACTATTTACCTCTGTAATTACTTTGTATCTAAGATTCTGCAAACAGACTTGCATTTAATCCAATCAGTGCTGACTTCTAGTAACTTCACGTGTGTGAGCTCAATGTTATCTATATGACACACATGAACTAATGCCCTCTAGTGGTGGAAAACTGTAAAAAAAACCTGTCAAAATGCATTCAGATTAGAGGCGGCCTTCAAGGTCTAAGAAATTAGCATATGAGCCTACCTAGGTTTAGCTTTCAACTAAAACTGTCCCTTTAAAGGGAAAGTAAACATTACAACATACTGAATACTATTACAAACATTACAGTGCTATGATTTTGCTGCTGTACTTTGGTCTGATGGGTTACATGACCAGACTTACTGAGACCCTCAAATGTTTCTAGATAGTTATCCCAAGACATGTTTACTTCTTCTCAAGTAATATTTGTCTAGATATACTTTACTCTATAGTATATTATCTTATACCTTCCTACCTACCGTCATCATATACTTTTTACTTAAAAAAGTGGCTACTGATGTGTAACCTTTCAGATAAAGGGATTATCATTTAACTGAACAATGAAATGCATTTTACTATGTTATATTTAGAAAATGTGCAAAATGAAATTGAAAAAGTGATTGGATCAGCTATGCCCCAAATGGAACACAGAAAAAAGATGCCTTATACTGATGCAATTGTTCATGAAATTCAACGATTTGCCAATATTGTACCATCAAATCTTCCACATCAGACTACAAGGGATGTATCTTTTAAAGGATATTTTCTTCCAAAAGTAAGTAGCAAACTTTTTTATTATAGTTAATTTAAAAGTAAATAACCACAGTAAGTTTATTTATTATTTAGGACTAACATATAAACTAATAAAATAATAATAATACTATAAACGACTTACCCATTGGTATTATGTACCTACCCACTTAGGTAAAATGTCTCAGAGTGTCTCCTCCATGTGCTGGCGTGGATGTGGACAAGTTTTCAATTCCATAAATATTTTGTGGGAATGTAACAAAATTAAAACTCTCTGGTACAAGTGCTTCTCGACCTTATTCAGACTTGACCTACAGCTCCCCAAAACCCCTGAATTAGCACTACTTCATATAGGACTGCACTCCTTGCCTAAGCATCAAAGTTATCTCTATATCTACATCCTGATGGCAGTTAAACTGTCCATAGCTAAATTCTGGAGACAGGAACTACCCCCCAGTTGGTCTTCTGTTATAAACACCATGGCCTATATATACTCCATGGAAAAAATATTTTTAATGCTCTAAACTAATCTGACCTGTTCAAACTGATTTGGGCAGATTGGGTTTCCCAGTATAACCCCAAAAGGACGCCAACAGGTCAAGCACTGTAACATAATATGGGACAACCCAATACCCTCCCCTTTACTCTCACTTATAAAGGACTTCCTAACCATCCCCTCAATTACCACTTTCCCCGTCTTCTCTTCCTCTTCTCTGATCTTCTTTATTTCCTCCCCTCACTCTATCTTATTTCTACCTTGTTTACCAATACCCCAAGAGATCATAATGGGTCAAGTTGGACACAAAAAATGTCTTATGTGTAAGTTTTGTATTGGAATTTCAAGACCTGCATGCCACATTCTTCATTTCATCTCCAATGTATATTCTTGATTTGTTAGGATATTTTTGTTATGTAAGTTTTATTATTGAAAAAAAAAAAGAAATATAATAAATAAAATAAAAAAGCATCACAATTCAATATAAGAACAATTGACTAAACTATCAGATAGTAATCTAGGTGTGTCTAATAAATTGGAGATTAAAGGTTAAAAAAAAAAAAAAAATGTTTTCAAAACCTTAATATTCTGCATGTTTTCAGAGACCATATAAAGTCAAACAATAAATTAAAAATTACACAATGGGTAATAAACTGATGAAAATATATATAAAACACAGGACTCCCAGTAAAAAAGGATATTTTATATGTTAATGTAATATAAAAAGAAAAAACACAGTCAACACTATGCAACACGTATTTGCAGCCACGTAAATGAAGTTGATCTCTGATGGGAGCATTTGAAAATGTTGCATATTTCATTCATGTGTAAGGCAGATTCAAAATCACAAACTCTTCTATGTACCATTAATGATCCTTAAAACAAAAAAAATACATAAAGGTTAATGGTAGATGCACATGAGTAGATTGCAGAAGAGTGAACAATGAAAGATACACTGATAATTATGATAAAAGGAAGTAACAGTGTGTATGTGTGATAGATAAAGATTAAAGGCAGAGTACAGGTTCTTGACACAATATGAAGGGTGTTAATAACGATTAACCAACTTGAAAGACTGTTATTTTACTTTTTTTTTTTTTTTAAATCAAGGTTTTTTTTATTAAGGTATTTAGCTATACAACATTCACAGCATAACATCATGAATATGGCCTCTACAATATAGAGACAAGCATTTTGTTGAAATTAAAAGAAAAAAGAAAAAAAAAGAGTTTAAACAAGAAGATCATATAGCGCGTGGAGGTCTATGAAATCTATTCTTAGGGCTAATATGGCGTACTATAATTCTAGTAGATCCCAGTTTTACCAATTGATGGTCTTGCAGTGATACCTTACAATTTTTAATTTTATGTGAGTTACTGTAGTACCTCTTTATAATGAAATAGTACCTAATAGAATGATACTTTAAATTGAACTGTTTAACATAATAACAAACTACCTTAACTGAGAGATACAATTTTTACTGTAGCATATATAACACTAAAACAAATAATAACAGGTTGTAAAACAAGTTTCCTCACTTGACATAGAAGGTAACTCTTGTACCTAGTGAAACAGATATTATAGAAGAGGAACATTAGCATTAGGTAGCGGGTTAATACCGCTAAAGAATTCACCAAATTGGGTGAATTTTAAATTTGAGACAGTGGATAAATACCGCTCAGAATATAATAATAGGGCTAATGATGATGTACACAAATATCTAGAATGTTAAGATACAGACTTGGGACATGTGATAATAGTGTGTTGTCTAAAGAGCAATAAGGGTATTAGGGTAGCTACTCAATATTATATACTATAGACAGGATGGAGAGAGTTCCCAAACATACCCATGGATGTGAGTGCAGAGGAGCTCACTACAATAACTATATGTTTAGATGGGTAGTAATTTACAAATTCAACCATTAAGGGGAATGATACTCTAAGACATCTGGAAGGTGTTGATATAAGCTGATACTACATAACTCTAAAGGAGGCTCCGAAATCTAGCAAATTGGTATATATATTAGTAAACATTGACTCTGCATTGAGCTAGTGGATCATGACTGGGGTGAAGCTAAGTATAAAAATTTGCACAAATGATCAGAAGGACCTACTATTGTCGTTGAGAGCTATGTTCATTAGCATCATTATAGAGACATATCAATGTTTTAAACATCATAAGTACAACACTTAATTCTCAACTGGGGCTCCTTCTAGAGGATTAGATAGGATCTGAGGTCTCCACTATAATCTGGTTCCAGGCACCTAAATGTTGCATACCAAGCACTCACTCTGTCTCACTTTGCGTTAGGAATTAACACCATGTAGGTTAATTAGTGTGCACCAGGAGCCCCAGCAATATAGACAAAAGCTTAGGTAAGGGGATGATAGAATAGTACTATTGGCTTTGCCACTAAAACCCCCAAACCTATGAGCAGCCATAGAAGTTACAAAGTGCACGGGAGTGCAGAGAAGCCACTCATTAAGTTGAAATAAACATAAAACCCATAGCTTTAAGATTAGGTAAGCTGGTATACTTGAAAGATCTTCATTCTCTGCATCTATCTTATGTAAAAAAATAGCATCTATTAAGTAGGAATATGGAGATGATGCTGTTTTTACCTCATAATCCAGATGCCTATTTGTAAAGTTACAAAGCTATATGATAAAAATACCGGACATAAGTTATAAGCATAAAATACAACAATATGGACCAGAATATACAGCTAAATATGACTGTCCCATGAAACTCGTTGGTAATTAAGCTAAAGTAAACTTGGTGCAAAAAATGTGAAGACATTTAGTTAGGTCACATTTAACGTGGTACCATTAATTGTCCTGTACTTTTCATCGCATCTAGCCTATGCAGGCCCGGATCGGGATTAACATGCTGTGACAAATGTCCCACATACTTTTGGCATTGTTATAAACATCAAGCAGCGGCTCTCGGTGGAAGTCTACTGCCCGATTGTTCATGGGAGCAAAAAACAAGATCTCACCCAGCTCACCTGTCAACTCTAGTGCTGCGTACTTCTGGGATAGTCCGGACCTCATGCACGGGATGATGTCGTAGGCCACGGCCTTGTCTAGCTAACTGTCCGGAACGGCTTTCTTAATGTCGTTGTTTTCACAAGAATAAGTTCTGATAGCAGAATGATGTTGTCCTATGTGGAATCTGTAGGAAATGTTTATAAATTAGTTTTATAAATATGGATAGACACCAAATAAGTTAAAGAATTTCAGGAGCTTCAGTTTATGCTACCAGTCATGGCAGCCGTCTGGAAACGCGCCATGTTATTTTACTTTTTAAAGGAACAAGCACTAATTAGACTTGTTAAATTTTGTTTGACAAAAAACAAATGACAGTTGACGAGAGCCCATTGTATTCAAAGCTGCTGCGGGAACGCCCTTTCAAGTGTAATGGGCTCACTCCCACCCTTAGTGGGTAGTTGATTTCTGCTGCTGTTTTTGTTTTCATATGTTTTGTATAAACAGCACTGCAGTATTACACTTTTCAGTATAGGGGGTTTAAATAGATTTCAAATTAAAAAATAAAGGTAAAAGAACTATTTGTAAACAAATTAATACACTTGGTATCCTTTGTTAAAGAGTAGGTAAGCTCAGGAGTGTGCATGTATCTTGGCCATTTGACAGCAGTGTTTGCCACAATGTTTCTAGCAATGTTATAGATACAAAAACTGCTGCCATATAATGCTACAGATACTCTATAGCAGAAGCATTTGCAACTATGGGGCCCTTTCTATCAAGCTCCGAATGGAGCTTGGCGGCCCGTGTTTCTGGCGAGTCTTCAGACTCGCCAGAAACACAAGTTATGGAGCAGTGGTCACAAAGACGGTCGCAGCGGTCACATTCAGTGGTCACATTCAGTGATGTCTTGCGGACCTGATCCGCACTGTCGGATCAGGTCCGCAAGACATTTGATAAATAGACCCCTATGTATAACATTGTTATAAACGTTGTTGCAGACATTGCTGCCAGATGGCTAAAGAACCCTATAAAAAGATCAATGCAAAATGGGCAACTATTCTTACTTGTTGAATGACATATATATAGATAGATAGATAGATAGATAGATATATTTCATAAAAACAGTACACTTTTAACATAGCTAGAGGTCTTAGAATTAAATGTTTTTCAACCCTGGTATATGTTTGTATACTAAGTTATAAATTGTAGATAAGCTTTTCAAATGAAAAAAATACCGCTACTTTCAATACATTTTTAAAAAAAGTAAAAATAAATAAACTTAAAGGGACAGTAAAGTAAAAATAAATAAACTTAAAGGGACAGTAAAGTAAAAATAAAACAGCCACGATTCAGATGGAGGGGCCTATTTATTAATGTGTGAGCGGACATGATCCGATATTGTGGATCATATCTGATGCACATCGATAAATGCTGACAGCATAGGCTCTCTGCATTTATCATTGCACCAGCAGTTCTTGTGAACTGCTGGTGAAATGCCGCCCCCTGCAGATTCTCAGCCGCTAGCAGGGGGTGTCAATCAATCATATTCTGGCAATGTCTTTCCGCCACCTCAGAGCAGGCGGACAGGTTATGGAGCAGCGGAGCTTGATATATATGCCCCAGAGCATGTCATTTTAACCAACTTTTTCTAATTCACTTCTATTATCAAATTTGCTTTGTTCTTTTTGTATCTTTTGTTGAAGAGTGGGTTGACTGGTAAGTGCTTGTGTGCACGTATCTTTAGCAGTGTTTGTAACTATATATAACATTCCTATAAATACTGTTGTAAGCACCTAGAATAACTCTTTTAACAAAGGATACCAAGAGAACTAAGATAAATTGATAATTGAAGTAAATTGGAAAGTTGTTTAAAATGGCCCAATCTCCCTGAATCGTGAGAATTCAATTTAGACTTTACTGTCCCTTTAATTAAAGGGAATTTTTAGTGCAAAAATTACTTAATCTAATTGATCATGTCATTATAGCACTCATGACAATACCAGTCTGCAGCTTCTGATTGGTTCAATTACCATGTCCACTGCTTTGTGACTGCCGAGAGGTAATTATGTGTTTAAACCCTTTGCAAGGTTTAAACACATGGACTTGCAGGGTTGGTAGTGATACAATTACATCTTCTTACTGATTTTTGCACTGCAATTTCCCTTTTAAACATTTTGGGCCAGGTTACAAGTAGAGCATTATTTAATGCTCTAGCTCGAGCGTTAACTGCTCTAGAAGTAAGCTTTTTACGTGCGTTTGGTAGTAACAAAGTAAACTGTTTTCGCTCGCGCTAACCTGATGAGCAAAGCCGTACTTACAATATCAATAACCCATTCCCCAATAGAAGTCAATGGAGCAAAAAAGAAAAAAAACACCCTACTTACACACAAGCCTGATTACGTTTTCTCTCAAGTGAGCTAGCCCGACATGAAAATATGAATATTTCACATTCCAATGTTCTTTACATAGAAGAATGTATATATGATTGTTTATATATATATATATTTATAGATGTTTCTAAATAGGTATAGATATATACAGATATATATAGGAATATCTATTTATAAATGCATAGAACATATTTTGCTATGTCCAGAACATTGGAATGTAACATATTTACAGTAAATACACACTTTATTAAATATGAATATTATATAAATGTTTTCATGTTTACAGCTACTTAACTGCAAAGGGCTCCAATGCACTATATATATATATATATATATATATATATATAGGTGGCCCTCGGTTTACAACGGTTCAATTTGCACCGTTTCAGAATAACAACCTTTTTTTCCAGTCATGTGACTGCTATTGAAAAGCATTGAGAAGCAGTGCATTGATTAAAATAGCCAGTAGGTGGAGCTGTACGCTTGTGTTGCTGCAAAGCCAAGCAAGATGAAATTAATCAGTTTAACCAGACCTGAGCTATCGAGCAGATTTCAAAGGAACAAGATCTTCCTTTCTATAAATCAGTTCAGATTGGAATGCATAGAAAGAACTGTTTGCAGAAAACGGTTTCGATTTACAACCATTCCTTCTGGAACCTAACCCTGGCGTAAACTGAGGGCTACCTGTTTATATATAATACATAAATACACACATGTAAATAAATACACACATTTTTATATATACAACTCAAAATAACAAGAGTATTGCATTGAGCAATCATACTTTTTATTGGACTGACTATACATTTATAAGTTGACAAGCTTTTGGAAGAATTCCTTCCTTTCTTAAGTCTGAAGCAATACTGACCAATTCAATGTAATTTACAGATTAAATTGGTCAGTATTGCTTCAGACTTGAGAAAGGAAGGAATTTTTTCCGAAAGCTTGTCAACTTATTAATGTATAGTTAGTCCAATAAAAAGTGCCATTGCTCAATGCAATACTCTTGATATTTTGATATCTAAATCTCTCGACTAACATGTCTACAAAATATTTTTTTGAATAATTTTTATTAGATGATGTTATTATGAGTGCAAGTGAACTTTTGTAATTTATTCTTGATGTGTTTTGTGACACTTTTTTTTTTTTGCGAACAGTTAACCAGAGCTCTGAGGTTACACTAACCCAATGTGTTAACCTAAATTGCGCTTAAGCGATCACTTTTACTTTCAACTTGTAATACGAGCGAACAACTGGACACATGCAAACACACGCAATAAACCCCTTATCACTCGCGCATAACTGATAGCACTCCACTTGTAATCTGGTCCTTTATAGGGGAATAAATATTTAACTTAATGCCCTTTTTAAATAGTTTAGACAAAAAAGAACAAATTAAATCAAATTAAATAAAGAATGACCAAGGGTCAAAAATTTCAGAAAAAAAAAAGTTCATAGAATATATAACCTTTTTCCATTATCCTTCATTTGTATTTTTAAGTGTTTATAATTCCTATATTGGTCCTACTCAAAGTGAAGTTATTTTTCAGTACTATCCTACGATTAACATTCAGATACTCATTATTGTACTCTTTCTAGGGGACCGTCATTCTCCCAGTGCTAACTTCTGTATTGCGAGACAAGGATTATTTTGAGAAACCAGATGAGTTTTATCCTCAACACTTTCTTGATTCTGAAGGGAATTTTGTACGGAATGATGCATTCATGCCATTTTCAGCAGGTATTGCACGTTCTAATATTATTATAGCAACAATGTGTGTAAAAAGGATGATTTATAAAAAATATTTACATGTTACTGAAAAGCCTCCTTGTGCGTGCGATATGGTGGCATACCGCACAAAAGCCAAGGGCTGCTTTGATGTGCTCGTGCACGCTTTCCCCGATAGACATCAATGAAAAAAAACTAACACCTGAAGTGCGGGATGAAAAATCTCTGTAACGCAACCCCATTAATGTCTATGGGAAAAAAAAATTATGTTTAAACCTAACACCCTAACATAAACCCCAAGTCTAAACACCCCTAATCCGACGCCCCCGACATTACTGACACCTAAATAAAGGTATTAACCCATAATCTGCCTCCCCCAACATTGCAGACCCTAATAAAAGTTATTAATCCCTATTCCGCCACTCCCGACATCGCTGACACTATTATAAAGTTATTAACCCCTATTCCGCCGCTCCCGACATTGCCGCCACTAAATAAACCTATTAACCCCTAAACCTCCGGCCTCCCACATCGCCGCTACTAATTAAACCTATTAACCCCTAAACTGCCAGCCCACCCCCACATCGCAAAACACTAAATTAAACTATTAACCTCTAAACCTAACACCACCTAAATTAAAATTACAATATAACTATTTTAAAATAAATAAAAACTTACCTGGCTGTGAAATAAAAATAAACATAACATTAAACTATAAATTAACCTAACATTACTATTCTAACAAAATAAAAAAATACTACCGATAAAAAAATCTAAATTACAAATTTAAAAAAACATAACACAATGAAAAAAATTAAAAATCTAAAATTACAAAAAAATAATAAACACTAAATTGCGAAAAATAAAAAAACACTAAGCTTACAAAAAATAATAAACGAAATTATCAAAAATAAAAACAATTACACCTAATCTAATAGCCCTATAAAAATAAAAAGCCCCCCCAAAAGAAAAACACCCCCTTGCCTACAATGAACTACTAATAGCCCTTAAAAGGGCCTTTTGTAGGGCATTGCCTTAAGTTAAACAGCTCTTTTACCTGTAAAAAAAATACAAAGTCCCCCCAACAGTAAAACCCACCACCAACCCCCCAAAATAAAAAACCTAACTCTATAAAAACCTAAGCTACCCATTGCCCCTAAAGGGGCATTTGTATGGGCATTGCCCTTAAAAGGGCATTTAGCTCTTTTACAAAAGCCCAAAGCCTTAATCTAAAAAAAAAAAAATCCCACCCAAAAAAATGAAAAAAAACACCTAACAAAAAAACACCTAACACTAACCCCATAAAATCTACTCACGGTTCCTGAAGTCCGGACATCCATCTTCATCCAGGTGGCGAGAAGTCTTCATCCAGGAGGGGACACCTTCATACAATAGGATTTCAGTAGTTCTTATCCTATTGGTTGTTTTGAACAGCCAATAGGATTTCAGAAGCTCTCATCCTATTGGCTGATTTTAATTTGAATTAGCCAATAGGAATGCAAGGTACGCCATTTTGAAACGGCTACCTAGCATTCAACTTCAGTGTACGGCAGTGACCGTATGAAGAGGACGCTCCACGCAGGATGGGATCAGCTTCCAGGATAGCTCTGTGCCGCCGGGATGAAGATAGAAGACGTCCCCGAGATGGATGAAGGTGTCACCGCCTAGATGAAGGTGGATGTCCGGACTTCAGGAACCATGAGTAGATTTTATGGGGTTAGTGTAAGTTTTTTTTTTTTTTTTTTTCATTTTTTTAGGTGTTTTTTTTTTTAGATTAGGGCTTTGAGCTTTTGTAAAAGAG
This sequence comes from Bombina bombina, assembly GCF_027579735.1. Lineage (NCBI taxonomy): Eukaryota > Metazoa > Chordata > Amphibia > Anura > Bombinatoridae > Bombina > Bombina bombina. The sequence continues at coordinate 108,179,953 of NC_069502.1, forward strand.
TTGAATGCCCTTTTAAGGGCAATGCCCATACAAATGCCCCCTTAGGGGCAATGGCTAGCTTAGGTTTTTTTAGAGTTAAGTTTTTTTATTTTGGGGGAGTTGGTTGGGTGGTGGGTTTTACTGTTGGTGGGACTTTGTATTTTTTTTACAGGTAAAAGAGCTGTTTAACTTTGGGCAATGCCCAACAAAAGGCCCTTTTAAGGGCTATTGGTAGTTTATTGTAGGCTAGGGGGTGTTTTTATTTTGGGGGGGCTTTTTTATTTTTATAGGGCTATTAGATTAGGTGTAATTGTTTTTATTTTTGATAATTTTGTTTATTATTTTTGTAAGCTTAGTGTTTTTTATTTTTCGTAATTTAGTGTTTATTTTTTGTAATTTTAGAATTTTTTAATTTTTTTTGTAGTGTTAGGTTTTTTTAAATTTGTAATTTAGATTTTTTTATTGGTAGTATTTTTTTATTTTATTAGAATAGTAATGTGAAGTTAATTTATAGTTTAATGTTAGGTTTATTTTTATTTCACAGGTAAGTTTTTATTTATTTTAAGATAGTTATATTGTGATTTTAAGTTAAGGGGCCAGAGGTTTTTGGGTTAATAGGTTTATTTAGTAGTGGCAATGTGGGGAGCAGGAGGTTTAGGGGTTAATAGGTTTACTTAGTGGCGGGGATGTAGGAGGCCAGAGGTTTATTGGTTAATAGCTTTATTATAGTGTCGGGGAGCCGTGGATAAGGGGTTAATAGCTTTTATAGTGTCAGCGATGTCGGGGAGCAGCAGATTAGGGGTTAATAGCTTTATTATAGTGTCGGGGAGCGGCAGATAAGGGGTTAATAGCTTTATTATAGTGTCGGCGATGCAGGAGGGCAGCGGTTTAGGGGTTAATAGGTAGTTTATGGGTGTTAGTGTACTTTGTAACAGTTTAGTTATGAGTTTTGCAAAACATTTTTGTTTTGCAAAATCCATAACTACTGGTCTCAGATGGCGGTATGCATCGTCTCGGTATAGGCTGTAACGCAAGCATTTTAGCCTCAACGCACAACCTGCAGTACTGGCGCTATGGAAAATCCCACACATAAACGTAATTTTTTTTAGTGGGGAATGGACATTGCGTTACAGGCTAAAATGCTTGCATTACAGCTATACCGTAATATGCGTTCCTGGCCATTACGCTTGAATTGCCATTTTTTTAGCGTTAAAAGCCATACAGCAACACTTGTAATCTAGCCGTATGTGTTGTAAGTTGTGTGTCATACTATACAACAAGTAAACAAACTATCATTTTTAGCAGTGGTTTAGCCTTTTATCATCAGCATAAAATAACCCTGTAATTACAAAACATCTGTCTTTCAATAGATTAACATATCAACAGAGTGTAAAAGTTTCCAAATTAACATTAACATTAAAATTGTTTTGGCTGCAGTCATTTTTCAATGGCCAAACTTTTACAATTACTTGCATTATTTGGAGGAACTAATCTGGTGTTGCCACTGTCAATTTGTTAGCATTAGTGATGTCGCGAATGGTTCGCCAGCGAATAGTTCCCGGCGAACATAGCTTGTTCCCGTTCGCCGCGGCAGGCGAACATATGCGATGTTCGGTCCGCCCCCTATTCGTCATCATTGAGTAAAACTTTGACCCTGTGCCTCACAGTCAGCAGACACATTCCAGCCAATCAGCAGCAGACCCTCCCTCCCAGACCCTCCCACCTCCTGGACAGCATCCATTTTAGATTCATTCGGAAGCTGCATTCTTAGTGAGAGGAGGGACAGTGTAGCTGCTGCTGATTTAATAGGGAAATCGATAGCTAGGCTAGTGTATTCAGTGTCCACTACAGTCCTGAAGGACTCATCTGATCTCTGCTGTAAGGACAGCACCCCAAAAAGCCCTTTTTAGGGCTAGAACATCAGTCTGCTTTTTTTTTTGTTTCCTGTGTAATCTAATTGCATTTGCCTGCCTGCCAGCGTGCGTGTCAGGCTCACAGCGTATACTGTGCCCACTTGCCCAGTGCCACCACTCATATCTGGTGTAACAGTAGTGTACATTTAAAAAAAACAACACTTTTTTGACTGTGAAATAATAGCAGTCAGTTTCCTCCAGTGTCACACCAGTGCAACTCATATCTGGTGTAACAGTAGTGTACATTAACCCCTTAATGACCACAGCACTTTTCCATTTTCTGTCCAGTTGGGACCAGGGATATTTTTACATTTCTGCGGTGTTTGTGTTTAGCTGTAATTTTCCTCTTACTCGTTTACTGTACCCACACATATTATATACCGTTTTTCTCGCCATTAAATTGAATTTCTAAAGATAGCATTATATTCATCATATACTATAATTTACTATAAAAAAATTATAAAATATGAGGAAAAAATTGAAAAAAACACACTTTTTCTAACTTTGACCCCCAAAATCTGTTACTCATCTACAACCACCAAAAAACACCCATGCTAAATAGTTTCTAAATTTTGTCCTGAGTTTAGAAATACCCAATGTTTACATGTTCTTTGCTTTTTTTGCAAGTTATAGGGCCATAATTACAAGTAGCACTTTGCTATTTGCAAACAATTTTTTTTCAAAGTTAGCGCTAGTTACATTGGAATACTGATATCTGTCAGGAATCCCTGAATAGCCATTGACATGTATATATTTTTTTTTAGAAGACATCCCAAAGTATTGATCTAGGCCCATTTTAGTATATTTCATGCCACCATTTCACCACCAAATGCGATCAAATAAAAAAAAATTGTTCACTTTTTCACAAATTTTTTCACAAACTTTAGGTTTCTCACTGAAATTATTTACAAATAGCTTGTGCAATTATGGCATAAAGGGTTGTACATTTTTCTCTGGGATCCCCTTTGTTCAGAAATAGCAGACATACAGGGAGTGCAGAATTATTAGGCAAGTTGTATTTTTGAGGATTAATTTTATTATTGAACAACAACCATGTTCTCAATGAACCCAAAAAACTCATTAATATCAAAGCTGAATATTTTTGGAAGTAGTTTTTAGTTTGTTTTTAGTTTTAGCTATTTTAGGGGGATATCTGTGTGTGCAGGTGACTATTACTGTGCATAATTATTAGGCAACTTAACAAAAAACAAATATATACCCATTTCAATTATTTATTTTTACCAGTGAAACCAATATAACATCTCAACATTCACAAATATACATTTCTGACATTCAAAAACAAAACAAAAACAAATCAGTGACCAATATAGCCACCTTTCTTTGCAAGGACACTCAAAAGCCTGCCATTCATGGATTCTGTCAGTGTTTTGATCTGTTCACCATCAACATTGCGTGCAGCAGCAACCACAGCCTCCCAGACACTGTTCAGAGAGGTGTACTGTTTTCCCTCCTTGTAAATCTCACATTTGATGATGGACCACAGGTTCTCAATGGGGTTGAGATCAGGTGAACAAGGAGGCCATGTCATTAGATTTTCTTCTTTTATACCCTTTCTTGCCAGCCACGCTGTGGAGTACTTGGACGCGTGTGATGGAGCATTGTCCTGCATGAAAATCATGTTTTCTTCTGTTATGTGTGATCAGTCCACGGGTCATCATTACTTCTGGGATATAACTCCTCCCCAACAGGAAATGCAAGAGGATTCACCCAGCAGAGCTGCATATAGCTCCTCCCCTCTACGTCACACCCAGTCATTCTCTTGCACCCAACGACTAGATAGGATGTGTGAGAGGACTATGGTGATTATACTTAGTTGTTATAACTTCAATCAAAAGTTTGTTATTTTACAATAGCACCGGAGCGTGTTATTGCCTCTCTGGCAGAGTTGGAAGAAGAATCTACCAGAGTTTTTACTATGATTTTAGCCGGAGTAGTTAAGATCATATTGCTGTTTCTCGGCCATCTGAGGGAGGTAAAAGCTTCAGATCAGGGGACAGCGGGCAGATGAATCTGCATTGAGGTATGTAGCAGTTTTTATTTTCTGAATGGAATTGATGAGAAAATCCTGCCATACCGTTATAATGACATGTATGTATACTCTACACTTCAGTATTCTGGGGATGGTACTTCACTGGAATTACTCTGTAAAAAGTACATTAAACCCTTTAATAGGTATTTATTATGTTAAACGTTTTTTGCTGGAATGTAGAATCGTTTGCATTTTCTGAGGTACTGAGTGAATAAATGTTTGGGCATTATTTTTCCACTTGGCAGTTGCTTGTTTTAATTGTGACAGTTTCGTTTCTCTCTCACTGCTGTGTGTGAGGGGGAGGGGCCGTTTTTTGGCGCTCTTTGCTACGCATCAAAAATTTCCAGTCAGCTACTCTTGTATTTCCTGCATGATCCGGTTCATCTCTAACAGAACTCAGGGGTCTTCAAACTTCTTTGAAGGGAGGTAGATTCTCTCAGCAGAGCTGTGAGACTTATATATTGACTGTGATTAAAAACGTTGCTCTGTTATTTTTACGTTTCAAATTTAATTATTGTTACTTTACTAATGGGAACAAACCTTTGCTAAAAGTTGTGTTGTTTTCAAGGATTGATGCTATAACAGTTTTTCAGTTCATTATTTCAACTGTCATTTAATCGTTTAGTGCTTCTTTGAGGCACAGTACGCTTTTGTTAAATAAGATTGTAACCAAGTTGCAAGTTTATTTGCTAGTGTGTTAAACATGTCTGATTCAGAGGAAGATACCTGTGTCATTTGTTCCAATGCCAAGGTGGAGCCCAATAGAAATTTATGTACTAACTGTATTGATGCTACTTTAAATAAAAGCCAATCTGTACAAATTGAACAAATTTCACCAAACAGCGAGGGGAGAGTTATGCCGACTAACTCGCCTCACGTGTCAGTACCTGCATCTCCCGCCCGGGAGGTGCGTGATATTGTGGCGCCTAGTACATCTGGGCGGCCATTACAGATAACATTACAAGATATGGCTACTGTTATGACTGAAGTTTTGGCTAAATTACCAGAACTAAGGGGCAAGCGTGATCACTCTGGGGTGAGAACAGAGTGCGCTGATAATACTAGAGCCATGTCTGATACTGCGTCACAGCTTGCAGAGCATGAGGACGGAGAGCTTCATTCTGTGGGTGACGGTTCTGATCCAAACAGATTGGATTCAGATATTTCAAATTTTAAATTTAAATTGGAGAACCTCCGTGTATTACTAGGGGAGGTTTTAGCGGCTCTTAATGATTGTAACACTGTTGCAATACCAGAGAAATTGTGTAGGTTGGATAAATACTTTGCGGTACCGGCGAGTACTGACGTTTTTCCTATACCTAAGAGACTAACTGAAATTGTTACTAAGGAGTGGGATAGACCCGGTGTGCCGTTCTCACCCCCTCCAATATTTAGAAAGATGTTTCCAATAGACGCCACCACACGGGACTTATGGCAAACGGTCCCTAAGGTGGAGGGAGCAGTTTCTACTTTAGCTAAGCGTACCACTATCCCGGTGGAGGATAGCTGTGCTTTTTCAGATCCAATGGATAAAAAATTAGAGGGTTACCTTAAGAAAATGTTTGTTCAACAAGGTTTTATATTGCAACCCCTTGCATGCATCGCGCCGATTACGGCTGCGGCAGCATTTTGGATGGAGTCTCTGGAAGAGAACCTTAGTTCAGCTACGCTGGACGACATTACGGACAGGCTTAGAGTCCTTAAACTAGCTAATTCATTCATTTCGGAGGCCGTAGTACATTTAACCAAACTTACGGCTAAGAACTCAGGATTCGCCATTCAGGCACGTAGGGCGCTGTGGCTAAAATCCTGGTCAGCTGATGTAACTTCTAAGTCCAAATTACTTAATATACCTTTCAAAGGGCAAACTTTATTTGGGCCCGGTTTGAAAGAAATTATCGCTGACATTACAGGAGGTAAGGGCCACGCCCTGCCTCAAGACAAAGCCAAAGCTAAGGCTAGACAGTCTAATTTTCGTCCCTTTCGGAATTTCAAAGCAGGAGCAGCACCAACTTCCACAGCACCAAAACAGGAAGGAGCCGTTGCTCGTTACAGACAAGGCTGGAAACCTAACCAGTCCTGGAACAAGGGCAAGCAGGCCAGGAAACCTGCTGCTGCCCCTAAGACAGCATGAATCGAGGGCCCCCGATCCGGGACCGGATCTAGTGGGGGGCAGACTCTCTCTCTTCGCCCAGGCTTGGGCAAGAGATGTTCAGGATCCCTGGGCGCTAGAGATCATATCTCAGGGATACCTTCTAGACTTCAAATTCTCTCCCCCAAGAGGGAGATTTCATCTGTCAAGGTTGTCAACAAACCAGATAAAGAAAGAAGCGTTTCTACGCTGTGTACAAGATCTGTTATTAATGGGAGTGATCCATCCGGTTCCGCGGTCGGAACAAGGACAAGGGTTTTACTCAAACCTGTTTGTGGTTCCCAAAAAAGAGGGAACTTTCAGGCCAATCTTGGACTTAAAGATCCTAAACAAATTCCTAAGAGTTCCATCGTTCAAAATGGAAACTATTCGGACAATCTTACCCATGATCCAAAAGGGTCAGTACATGACCACAGTGGATTTAAAGGATGCTTACCTTCACATACCGATTCACAAAGATCATTACCGGTATCTAAGGTTTGCCTTCTTAGACAGGCATTACCAGTTTGTAGCTCTTCCATTCGGATTGGCTACGGCTCCAAGAATCTTCACAAAGGTTCTGGGTGCCCTTCTGGCGGTACTAAGACCGCGAGGAATTTCGGTAGCTCCGTACCTAGACGACATCCTGATACAAGCTTCAAGCTTTCAAACTGCCAAGTCTCATACAGAGTTAGTTCTGGCATTTCTAAGGTCGCATGGATGGAAAGTGAACGAAAAGAAGAGTTCTCTCTTTCCTCTCACAAGAGTTCCATTCTTGGGGACTCTTATAGATTCTGTAGAAATGAAGATTTATCTGACAGAAGACAGATTAACAAAGCTTCTAAATGCATGCCGTGTCCTTCATTCCATTCAACTCCCGTCAGTAGCTCAATGCATGGAGGTGATCGGCTTAATGGTAGCAGCAATGGACATAGTACCCTTTGCACGTCTACATCTCAGACCGCTGCAATTGTGCATGCTGAGTCAGTGGAATGGGGATTACTCAGACTTGTCCCCTACTCTGAATCTGGATCAAGAGACCAGAAACTCTCTTCTATGGTGGCTTTCTCGGCCACATCTGTCCAGGGGGATGCCATTCAGCAGGCCGGACTGGACAATTGTAACAACAGACGCCAGCCTACTAGGTTGGGGCGCTGTCTGGAATTCTCTGAAGGCTCAGGGACAATGGAATCAGGAGGAAAGTCTCCTACCAATAAACATTCTGGAATTGAGAGCAGTTCTCAATGCCCTTCTGGCTTGGCCCCAGTTAAAAACTCGGGGGTTCATCAGGTTTCAGTCGGACAACATCACGACTGTAGCTTACATCAACCATCAAGGAGGGACAAGAAGCTCCCTAGCAATGATGGAAGTATCAAAGATAATTCGCTGGGCAGAGTCTCACTCTTGCCACCTGTCAGCAATCCACATCCCGGGAGTGGAGAACTGGGAGGCGGATTTCTTGAGTCGCCAGACTTTTCATCCGGGGGAGTGGGAACTTCATCCGGAGGTCTTTGCCCAAATACTTCGACGTTGGGGCAAACCAGAGATAGATCTCATGGCGTCTCGCCAGAACGCCAAACTTCCTCGCTACGGGTCCAGATCCAGGGATCCGGGAGCGGTTCTGATAGATGCTTTGACAGCACCTTGGAACTTCGGGATGGCTTATGTGTTTCCACCCTTCCCGCTGCTTCCTCGATTGATTGCCAAAATCAAACAGGAGAGAGCATCAGTGATTCTAATAGCGCCTGCATGGCCACGCAGGACTTGGTATGCAGATCTAGTGGACATGTCATCCTGTCCGCCTTGGTCTCTACCTCTAAGACAGGACCTTCTGATACAGGGTCCATTCAAACATCAAAATCTAACTTCTCTGAAGCTGACTGCTTGGAAATTGAACGCTTGATTTTATCAAAACGTGGTTTTTCTGAGTCGGTTATTGATACCCTGATACAGGCTAGGAAGCCTGTTACCAGAAGGATTTACCATAAGATATGGCGTAAATACCTATACTGGTGCGAATCCAAAGGTTACTCCTGGAGTAAGGTTAGGATTACTAGGATATTGTCCTTTCTACAAGAAGGTTTAGAAAAGGGTTTATCGGCTAGTTCATTAAAGGGACAGATCTCAGCTCTGTCCATCTTGTTGCACAGGCGTCTGTCAGAAAATCCAGACGTCCAGGCCTTTTGTCAGGCTTTAGCTAGAATCAAGCCTGTGTTTAAAACTGTTGCTCCGCCATGGAGTTTAAACCTTGTTCTTAACGTTCTACAAGGAGTTCCGTTTGAACCCCTTCATTCCGTTGATATAAAGTTGTTATCTTGGAAAGTGTTATTTTTAATGGCTATTTCTTCGGCTCGGAGAGTCTCTGAGTTATCAGCTTTACATTGTGATTCTCCTTATTTGATTTTTCATTCAGATAAGGTAGTTCTGCGTACTAAACCTGGGTTCTTACCTAAGGTAGTCACTAACAGGAACATCAATCAAGAGATCGTGGTTCCTTCCCTGTGCCCGAATCCTTCTTCAAAGAAGGAACGTCTTCTACACAATCTGGATGTAGTTCGTGCCCTCAAGTTCTACTTGCAGGCAACTAAGGATTTTCGACAAACGTCTTCCCTGTTTGTCGTGTACTCTGGTCAGAGGAGAGGTCATAAGGCTTCGGCTACCTCTCTCTCCTTCTGGCTTCGTAGCATAATTCGTTTAGCCTATGAGACTGCTGGACAGCAGCCTCCTGAAAGAATTACAGCTCATTCTACTAGAGCTGTGGCTTCCACTTGGGCCTTTAAGAATGAGGCCTCTGTTGAACAGATTTGCAAGGCTGCAACTTGGTCTTCGCTTCATACTTTTTCCAAATTTTACAAATTTGACACTTTTGCTTCTTCGGAGGCTATTTTTGGGAGAAAGGTTCTTCAGGCAGTGGTTCCTTCTGTATAATGAGCCTGCCTATCCCTCCCGTCATCCGTGTACTTTTGCTTTGGTATTGGTATCCCAGAAGTAATGATGACCCGTGGACTGATCACACATAACAGAAGAAAACATAATTTATGCTTACCTGATAAATTCCTTTCTTCTGTTGTGTGATCAGTCCACGGCCCGCCCTGTTTTTTAAGGCAGGTAAATATTTTTTAAATTATACTCCAGTCACCACTTCACCCTTGGTTTCTCCTTTCTCGTTGATTCTTGGTCGAATGACTGGGTGTGACGTAGAGGGGAGGAGCTATATGCAGCTCTGCTGGGTGAATCCTCTTGCATTTCCTGTTGGGGAGGAGTTATATCCCAGAAGTAATGATGACCCGTGGACTGATCACACAACAGAAGAAAGGAATTTATCAGGTAAGCATAAATTATGTTTTTCTTGAAGGATGCAGACTTCTTCCTGTACCACTGCTTGTAGAAGGTGTCTTCCAGAAACTGGCAGTAGGACTGGGAGTTGAGCTTGACTCCATCCTCAACCCAAAAAGGCCCCACAAGCTCATCTTTGATGATACCAGCCCAAACCAGTACTCCACCTCCACCTTGCTGGCGTCTGAGTAGGAGTGGAGCTCTATGCCCTTTACCAATCCAGCCACGGGCCCATCCATCTGGCCCATCAAGACTCACTCTCATTTCATCAGTCCATAAAACCTTAGAAAAATCAGTCTTGAGATATTTCTTGGCCCAGTCTTGACGTTTCAGCTTGTGTGTCTTGTTCAGTGGTGGTCATCTTTCAGCCTTTCTTACCTTGGCCATGTCTCTGAGTATTGCACACCTTGTGCTTTTGGGCACTCCAGTGATGTTGCAGCTCTGAAATATGGCCAAACTGGTGGCAAGTGGCATCTTGGCAGCTGCACGCTTGACTTTTCTCAGTTCATGGGCAGTTATTTTGCGCCTTGGTTTTTCCACACGCTTCTTGCGACCCTGTTGACTATTTTGAATGAAACGCTTGATTGTTCGATGATCACGCTTCAGAAGCTTTGCAATTTTAAGAGTGCTGCATCCTTCTGCAAGATATCTCACTATTTTTGACTTTTCTGAGCCTGTCAAGTCCTTCTTTTGACCCATTTTGCCAAAGGAAAGGAAGTTGCCTAATAATTATGCACACCTGATATAGGGTGTTGATGTCATTAGACCACACCCCTTCTCATTACAGAGATGCACATCACCTAATATGCTTAATTGGTAGTAGACTTTCAAGCCTATACAGCTTGGAGTAAGACAACATGCATAAAGAGGATGATGTGGTCAAAATACTCATTTGCCTAATAATTCTGCACTCCCTGTATATGGCTTTGACGTTGCTTTTTGATAATTAGAAGGCCGCTAAATGCCACTGCGCACCACACGTGTATTATGTCCAGCAGTGAAGGGGTTAATTAGGGAGCATGTAGGGAGCTTTTTGGGGTAATTTTAGCTTTAGTGTAGTGTAATAGACAACCCAAAGTATTGATCTAGGCCCATCTTGGTATATTTCATGCCACCATTTCAATGCCAAATGCGATCAAATAAAAAAAAACGTTACATTTTTCCAAATTTTAGGTTTCTCACTGAAATCATTTACAAACATTTTGTGCAATTATGGCACAAATGGTTGTAAATGCTTCTCTGGGATCCCCTTTTTTCAGAAATGGCAGACATATATGGCTTTGGCATTGCTTTTTGGTAATTAGAAGGCCGCTAAATGCCGCTGCACACCACACGTGTATTATGCTCAGCAGGGCAGGGGTTAATTAGGGAGCTTGTAGGGAGCTTGTAGGGTTAATTTTAGCTTTAGTGTAGTGTAGTAGACAACCCCATGTATTGATCTAGGCCCATTTTGGTATATTTCATGCCACTATTTCACCGCCAAATGCGATCAAATTTAAAAAAATAGTCAACTTTTTCACAAACTTTAGGTTTCTCACTGAAATTCTCACTGAAATTATTATAACAGCTTGTGCAATTATGGCACAAATGGTTGTAAATGCTTCTCTGGGATCCCCTTTGTTCAGAAATAGCAGACATATATGGCTTTGGCGTTGCTTTTAGGTAGTTAGAAGGCCACTAAATGCAACTGCGCACAACACATGAATTATGCCCAGCAGTGAAGGGGTTAATTAGGTAGCTTGTAGGGAGCTTGCAGGGTCAATTTTAGCTTTAGTGTAGAGATCAGCTTCCCACCTGACACATCAGACCCCCTGATCCCTCCCAAAGAGCTCTCTTCCCTCCCCCACCCCACAATTGTCCCCGCCATCTTAACTACTGGCAGAAAGTCTGCCAGTACTAAAATAAAAGGTATCTTTTTTTTAAATATATATTTTTAGCATATTTACATATGCTGTTGTGTAGGATCCCCCCTTAGCCCCCAACCTCCCTGATCCCCCCCCAAAACAGCTTCCTAACCCTCCCCCTCTGCCTTTTTGGGGGAAATATTGTGTACTGGCAGCTGTCTGCCAGTACCCAGTTTGCAAATAAAATGTTTTTTTTTTTATTTTTATTTCACTTTTCTGTAGTGTAGCTTCCCCCCCCCAAGACCAATCCCCCACCCGCTCCCAGATCACTTAGATTTCCAAGTACTAAATATTTTGCACCCCTTTCTCCCACTTATAAAAACATTTTTTTCTGTAGTGTAGTGGTTCCCACCCGCTCCCTCCACGTGCACGTGCCCGCCCCCTCCCGTGCACGCGCGCGCGCCCACGGCGATCCCGCCCCCCGATCCCGCCCCCCTCTCTGACAAGGACCGCATCGATGGCCGCCCACCCGCCTCCCACTTCAGCTCCCACCCACCAACGAATGCAGCCATCGATGCCCGGTGCAGAAAGGGCCACAGAGTGGCTCTCTCTGCACCGGAGGGGTAAAAATTTGTTATTGCAGGATGCCTCGATATCGAGGCATCCTGCAATAACCGGAAAGCAGCTGGAAGCGATCAGGATCACTTCCAGCTGCTTTCCAAACCGAGGACGTACGCCATACGTCCTCAGGCGTTAACTGTATTTTTTCTGAGGACGTATGGCGTACGTCCTCGGTTATTAAGGGGTTAAAAAAAAACTAGAAATTTGACTGTGAAATAATAGCAGTCAGTTTCCTTCACACGTGTGCGTTTCAGGGCCTGCCAGGGCACAGTGTCACACCAGTGCAACTCATATCTGGTGTAACAGTAGTGTACATTAAAAAAAAAACTAGAAATTTGACTGTGAAATAATAGCAGTCAGTTTCCTTCACGCGTGTGCATTTCAGGGCCTGCCAGGGCACAGTGTCACACCAGTGCAACTCATATCTGGTGTAACAGTAGTGTACATTAAAAAAAAAACTAGAAATTTGACTGTGAAATAATAGCAGTCAGTTTCCTTCACACGTGTGCGTTTCAGGGCCTGCCAGGGCACAGTGTAACACCAGTGCAACTCATATCTGGTGTAACAGTAGTGTACATTTAAAAAAAAAAATACAATTTTGACTGTAATAGATTGAATAGCAGTTAGTTGTCTGCAAGCGTGTGTGTCAAGCCTACAGCGTCTACTCTGCCAACTTCTGCCAGTGCACAGTGCCACTCATATCTGTTGTCACAGTAGCTTGCACGCATAGTACCACTAATCGAAAAAAAAAATGACAGACAGAGGCAGGCCACCCCGCAGGGGCCGTCGTGGTCGTGGTGCTGTGATTCCCTTTGGCCCTAGAATAATGCAGTGTGGTGCGTTAAACGGGGAGTTTGGTCTGTCACTGTGAAGCGGGCGTAAAACTTACACTACCTGATCGATACAACATCATACCTGATGTTTTAAAGCACGTTATTCCAAACAATTTAGGAATGTTAGGTGATTTATGCCCTTTATGGATTAAAACCAGACTCTGCATCAACTATGTAATTTTCCATGGGAGTTTTGCCATGGATCCCCCTCCGGCATGCCACAGTCCAGGTGTTAGTCCCCTTGAAACAACTTTTCCATCACTATTGTGGCCAGAAAGAGTCCCTGTGGGTTTTAAAATTCGCCTGCCTATTGAAGTCTATGGCGGTTCGCCTGGTTCGCCCGTTCGCGAACATTTGAGGAAAAATTTTAGGTTCGCGATATCACTAGTTAGCATAATTACATTGTGTTATCTTACCACTTCTACAAGGTTATGATTAAGATATCGGCAGTGTGCAGTTCCAATTTTCAGAATTAGAAAACTAGTAATTTTTAGGGACAAATTACAGGAAAAGTGGATTTTATGAAAGTATATTCCAAAGTTTTTTTGTTTTTGTTTTTTTGCTATGCGTAATTAAGATGTTTATATCCTTTTAAGCACTTACTAGACACTTAATGTCACCTTTTACTTTTACCAGGTCAAAGAATTTGTGCTGGGGAGAATTTAGCCAGAATGGAGCTGTTTCTGTTCTTTACAAGACTGTTGCAGAAGTTCACATTTCGTCCTCCTCCGGGTGCTCCTGACGTTGATCTTATTCCAATGGACGGAGCTACTAGAAATCCCAATAAATATCAGATGTGTGCTGTACCTCGTACCTAGATGTGTGCTGTACCTCATACCTAGATGTGTGCTGTACCTCATACCTAGATATGTGCTGTACCTCGTACCTAGATGTGTGCTGTACCTCATACCCGATGTGTGCTGTACCTCGTACCTAGATGTGTGCTGTACCTCGCACCTAAATGTGTGCTGTACCTCATACCTAGATGTGTGCTGTACCTCATACCTAAATGTGCGCTGTACGTCGTACCTAGATGTGTGCTGTACCTCGTACCTAAATGTGTGCTGTACGTCGTACCTAGATGTGTGCTGTACCTCGTACCTAAATGTGTGCTGTACCTCGTACCTAGATATGTGCTGTACCTCACACCTAGATGTGTGCTGTACCTCGTACCTAAATGTGTGCTGTACCTCGCACCTAAATGTGTGCTGTACCTTGTACCTAGATGTCTGCTGTACCTCGTACCTAAATGTGTGCTGTACCTCGTACCTAGATATGTGCTGTACCTCGTACCTAAATGTGTGCTGTACCGCGTACCTAGATGTGTGCAGTACCTCATACCTAAATGTGTGCTGTACCTCGTACCTAGATGTGTGCTGTACCTCATACCTAGATGTGTGCTGTACCTCGTACCTAGATGTGTGCTGTACCTCGTACCTAAATGTGTGCTGTACCTTATACCTAGATGTGTGCTGTACCTCGTACCTAGAGTAGAAAATAAAGATTTAAATGTGGCCTTTTGTCAACATGTTTGTAATTAAGATTTATCTTTTTTGACTCCATATTATGTTTAATACATTTTTCTAACTTTAAATGTTTTTCAATGTTAGCTTTTTTATCAAATCCAAGTTACAAAACTGTTACAGATATTGGGGCATATTTATCAAGCTCTGTATGGAGCTTGAGGCCCCATTGTTTCCGGCGAGCCTTCAGACTCGGCGGAAACAGAAGATATGAAGCAGCGGTCTAAAGACCGCTGCTCCATAATTTGCTTCCTGCTCTGAGGCGGCGGACAGAAATCAACTAGATCGAATATGAATCCCAAGAAATATCAGATGTGTGCTGTACCTCGTACCTAGATGTGTGCTGTACCTCATACCTAGATGTGTGCTGTACCTCATACCTAGATGTGTGCTGTACCTCGTACCTAAATGTGTGCTGTACCTCATACCTAAATGTGTGCTGTACGTCGTACCTAGATGTGTGCTGTACCTCGTACCTAAATGTGTGCTGTACGTCGTACCTAGATGTGTGCTGTACCTCGTACCTAAATGTGTGCTGTACCTCGTACCTAGATATGTGCTGTACCTCGTACCTAAATGTGTGCTGTACCTCGCACCTAAATGTGTGCTGTACCTCATACCTAGATATGTGCTGTACCTCGTACCTAAATGTGTGCTGTACCGCGTACCTAGATGTGTGCTGTACCTCGTACCTAAATGTGTGCTGTACCTCGTACCTAGATGTGTGCTGTACCTCATACCTAGATGTGTGCTGTACCTCGTACCTAGATGTGTGCTGTACCTCGTACCTAAATGTGTGCTGTACCTTATACCTAGATGTGTGCTGTACCTCGTACCTAGAGTAGAAAATAAAGATTTAAATGTGGCCTTTTGTCAACATGTTTGTAATTAAGATTTATCTTTTTTGACTCCATATTATGTTTAATACATTTTTCTAACTTTAAATGTTTTTCAATGTTAGCTTTTTTATCAAATCCAAGTTACAAAACTGTTACAGATATTGGGGCATATTTATCAAGCTCTGTATGGAGCTTGAGGCCCCATTGTTTCCGGCGAGCCTTCAGACTCGGCGGAAACAGAAGTTATGAAGCAGCGGTCTAAAGACCGCTGCTCCATAATTTGCTTCCTGCTCTGAGGCGGCGGACAGAAATCAACTAGATCGAATATGATCGGGTTGATTGACACCCCCTGCTAGCGGCCGATTGGCTGCAAATCTGCAGGGGGCGGAATTGCACCAGCAGTTCTTCGTATGTCTGCTCACACATTGTTAAATTTGCCCTATTATGTGAAAACTGAAGCCATTAAATCCGTCGTATAGTATTAACCATGTATAAATAGACTTGCACAATCAATGCAAAATGGGGAACTATTCTTACTTAGGGCTAGATTACTAGTGGAGCGCTAATTATCGCTTCCGCTCACTCACTAACTGCGCTCAACTTTAGCTTTTTTGTGCGTAAGTAAAAAGTTTTTACTTTGGCACTAACCCAACGTGAGCAAAATTCCGAAGTTACAATATTGTGACCATCTAAACATATTCTCTTATAGACTTCAATAGAGCATGAAAGCGGAAAAAAACAAGACCCCTTGTTTTAAACCCCATTAGCCCCTCTTAAAAATAAAGCCCTTAAATAAGTTTTAATAGTCAGTTGATAACTGTGATAAAAGGGAAAAAAATGTGCATTTATCTGCACAGAGACTTATGTGAGCTTTTATGTGCAGATCAAAGTTACAAAACTATGCTGAATGGCCTTTATTTATATGTGGCTAACCTCTTCTTTTTACTATAATGTTTAGCGGGGAAAACACACACACTCTATTGTTTATAACTTTGTTTATTAAAATTATAATGAAAAAAAATCACTTTTTCACACGTTGTGGTGCAGGTTTTTTTACGTCATGATATATACATAAAATAATGTTATAATTTGAATCTTCTGGATCTCCTAAAAAAATATATAATATGTGGGTACTGAAAATTACTTACAGTAGGGCCTAAATATAAACAGCATAAAAAACTGCAAGAAAGTTCAACACATAGAGTAGAAAGTAAGGGTTAATACAGGGGCATATTTTGGCCTTGGCACACAAGGCACTTGCCTAGGGTGATAGATCTAGGGGACAGTCCTTTTTGAGTTTCTGTTGGGGGCAGCAGGTGACTTAGCTAGCGCTAGCCATCTGTATTTTATTTATATATATACTAGTCCTAAAGCCCGTGTACACGGGCCAATTTTTGCAGTACATCGGTTCTCTCTCTATCCCCCCTCTTTTCTGCTCTCTCTCTATCCCCCGTCTTTTCTGCTCTCTCTCCCCCCTCTATTTTGTTCTCTCCCCCTCTCTTTTGCTCTCTCTCTCTCCCCTCTCGTTTGCTCTCTCTCCCCTCTCTTTTACCCCCTCTCTTTTGCTCTATCTCTCTCCCTCTCTTTTGCTCTCTCCCCCATCTCTTTTGCTCTCTCTCTCTCATCTATTTTGCTCTCTCTCTCCCCTCCTCTCTTTTGCTCTCTCTCCCCCTTCGCTTTTGCTGTCTCTCTCCCCTCTCTTTTCCTCACTCTCTTTAGCGCTCTCTCTCCCCCTCTCTTTGCGCTCTCCCCCTCTCTTTTGGTCTCTCTCTCTCCCCTCTCGTTTGCTCTCTCTCCCCTCTCTTTCACCCCCTCTCTTTTGCTCTATCTCTCTCCCTCTCTTTTGCTCTCTCCTCCATCTCTTTTGCTCTCTCTCTCATCTCTTTTGCTCTCTCTCTCCCCTCCTCTCTTTTGCTGTCTCTCTCCCCTCTCTTTTACTATCTCTCTCCCTCTCATTTGCTCTCTCTATCCCCCGTCTTTTGCTTTCTCTATCTCCCCTCTTTTGCACTCTCTTTCCCCTCTTTTTTGCTCTCTCTCTCCCCCCTCTTTTTTGCTCTCTCTCTCTCCCCCCTTTCTTTTTGCTCTCTATCTCTCCCCCCTCTTTTGCTCTCTATATCCCCCCTCTTTTGCTCTCTCTCCCCCCTCTCTTTTGCTCTCTCTATCCCCCTCTTTTGCTCTCTCTCCCCTTTCTTTTGCTCTCTTTCCCTCCTCTTTTGCGGTCTCTCTCTCCCCTTTCTTTTGCTCTCTTCCTCCCTCCTCTTTTGCGGTCTCTCTCTCCCCTTTCTTTTGCTCTCTTCCCCCCTCTCTTTTGCTGTCTCTCTCCCCCTCTCTTTTGCTCTTTCTCTCCCCTCTCTTATGTTCTCTCTACCCCCTCTCTTATGCTCTCTCTCTCCCCTCTCATTTGTGCTCTCTCTTTGCCCTCTTATGTACTCTCCCCCTCTCTCTTGCTATCTCTCCCCTCTCTTTTGCTGTCTCTCTCCACTTTCTCCCCATCTCTTTTGCTGTCTCTCTCCCTCTCGTTTGCTCTCTCTATCTCCCCTCTTTTGATCTCTCCCTCCCCTTTCTTTTGCTCTCCCTCCCCCTCTCTTTTGCTGTCTCTCTCCCTCTCGTTTGCTCTCTCTATCTCTCCTCTTTTGATTACCCTCTCCCCCTGTCTCTCTAAGTCTCTTTTGCTCTCTCTATCCCCCCTCTTTGGAGCTCTTTTAAGCTCTCGGCACGGCCCCGCCCATGCCTCACCTGGCCCCGTCCACGCCACGCCACGCTCATGTCCGGCCGGCCCATTACTCACTTTGCAGTGTTGAAGGACAGGTGTGTTTGTCCTTGCGTGCAGTGTCTACTGCGCATGACAGCTTCGGACAAACACACTTGGCCTTTTATTATATAGGCCTAGTCCTAAAGCCCGTGTACATGGGCCAATTTTTGCAGTAGAGTGGTTCCACCCCTTGCTCTCTCTCTATCCCCCCTCTTTTCTGCTCTCTCTCTCCCCCCCTCTCTTTTGTTCTCTCTCTCCCCCTCTCTTTTCCTCCCTCTCTTTTGCGCGCTCTCTCCCACTCTCTTTGCGTTCTCCCCCTCTCTTTTGCTCTCTCTCTCCCCTCTCTTTTGCTCTCTCTTTCTCTCCCCTCTATTTCACCCCCTCTCTTTTGCTCTCTCTCTCTCCCCTCTCTTTTGCTCTCTCCCCAATCTCTTTTGTTCTCTTTCCCCCCTCTCTTTTGCTCTCTCTCCCCCTTCTCTTTTGCTTTCTCTCTCCCCTCTCTTTTGCTGTCTCTCTCCCTCTCTTTTGCTCTCTCTATCCCCCCACTTTTGCTTTGTCTATCCCCCCTTTTTTGGTCTCTCTCTCCCCCCACTTTTATGCTCTCTCTCTCCCCCCTCTTTTATTCTCTCTCTCTCACCTCTTTTATGCTCTCTCTCTCTCCCCTCTCTTTTGCTCTCTCTCTCCCCTCTTTTTTGCTCTCTGTCTCTCCCCCCTCTCTTTTGCTCTCTCCCCCCTCTTTAGCTCTCTATATCCCCCTTCTTTTGCTCTCTCTCTCCCCCTCTCTTTTGCTCTCTCTATCCCCCCTGTTTTGCTCTCTCTCCCCTTTCTTTTGCTATCTTTCCCACCTCTTTTGCGGTCTCTCTCTCCCCTTCCTTTTGCTCTCTTTCCCCCTTCTCTTTTGCTCTCTCTCCCCCTCTCTTTTGCTCTTTCTCTCCCCTCTCTTATGTTCTCTCTCCCCCCTCTCTTATGCTCTCTCTCTTCCCTCTCTTTTACGCTCTCTCTCTGCCCTCTTTTGCGCTCTCTGCCCTCTTATGCGCTCTCCCTCTCTCTTTTGCTCTCTCTCCCCTTTTTTTTGCTGTCTCTCTCCACTTTCTCCCCCCTCTCTTTTGCTGTCTTTCTCCCTCTCTTTTGCTCTCTCTATCTCCCCTCTTTTGATCTCTCTCTCCCCCTGTCTCTCTAAGTCTCTTTTGCTCTCTCTCTCTATCTCCCCTCTTTGAAGCTCTTTTGAGCTCTCGGCACGTCCCGCCGACGCCTGGCCCCGCCCATGCCACGGCCCGCCCGGCCCCACCCACGTCACGGCCTGACCGGCCATGCCCGTGCCAAGCCCGGCCACGCCCACGTCCGGCCGGCCGTTACTCACTCTGAAGTGTTGAAAGCCAGGTGTGTTTGTCCTCGCGCGCAGTGTCTACTGCGCATGACAGCTTCGGACAAACACACTTGGCCTTTTATTATATAGGATATATATATATATATATATCACTGCTCTAATGTATACTGAGTACACGTGCTAATTCAACCCACCTATGTGATTTGCAGTTTGCAAGCCCTGGTGTACTTTTACTTTGGAAACACCATAAAAAAAATTACGTTACACCTTGACCAAAAAATGCCTAAAACACAAAACCTAAATATGCCACTTGGTTAATATGTAAAGTAAAATGCATAAATGCTTTAAGGTATTACATATATACATAAAACCAGTGGCGGAAATACCATTGGTACAACAGATGCAGTCTATACCTAGGCGTGTGCAGAATG
Source organism: Bombina bombina (assembly GCF_027579735.1). Taxonomy (NCBI): domain Eukaryota; kingdom Metazoa; phylum Chordata; class Amphibia; order Anura; family Bombinatoridae; genus Bombina; species Bombina bombina. Next base: position 108,199,532 of record NC_069502.1, read on the forward strand.
TGTACAATCCCTAAAGCAGAGAATACTTTTGTTAGTGTATTCATCTATCTCTATCTATCTATCTATCTATCAGTATATCTATTGGTCTATCTTCTATCTATCATCTATATATCTTTTCTTAAAATCATTACACAGAGCAACATGTATAGTATTGTTATTGCTCACTACTGAGTTACCTTTGAGGGCCCAAAAACAATTAACAATAGGGCCCTCTGTTGAATAGGTTGCAGGAAACTATTACTCAAATTCTATTTAAAAAACATATCTTTATACACCTGTTCCTTTACATATATCCCTTTATTTTTCCAAAGTATCTCTGTGGATAAATAATTACATTTTTATTAGGCCACAATATTTCAGTTCTTGACAATGAGTATTGTGTGCAGTTCTGGAGGCCTATCTTCAGAAGGATATAAACCAACTTTAATCTGTGCAAAGGAAGGCTTCCAAATATGTACATGGTCTAAAAAATAAAACGTACCAGGAGAGGCTCAATGACCTAAATATGTATAGCTTAGAGGAGAAAAGGGAAAGAGGTGATATGATAGCAACTTTCAAGTATATTGAAGGGCTTAACAAAACTGAGGCTGTTAGTATTTTACATAAAAAGGAAAATTCAAGAACAAGGGGTCATGATCTCAAGCTGAAGGGTAGTAGATTCAGGAGTAATTTGAAGAAGCACTTCTTTACAGAAAGGGTGATCGATTCTTGGAATAAACTTCCACAAGAGGTAGTAATGACAAACAGTATGGGGGACTTTAAGGATGCCTGGGACAAGCATAGGGCTATCAATCAAATTAGATACGTTTATACTTTTACTTGCTGGGCCTATGGCTTTTATCTGCTGTCAATATCTAGGTTTCTATGGTTCTAATTACTTTTCCTTGAGTTTTAAGAAATGTGTGGCAACACTGACCAAAGTTTTGCCAACCCTTACAATCCTTCTCAATTGTCATAAGTTTGTTCCATAGTTTATTTCCACATTTGACAAGCTGTTAGAGTCATTTAATTTAAGAGCTATGGGAGTCAAATTGAACTTTTCAAGCCTACTATTAAAAAAAATCATATTTACTTTTACTATCAAATTGACCTATTTATTTTGCTATACTTTCTTGAAACTCCCCCGCAATTCATGAGAGCATACTAAGGTAGGCAATTATCTTGACCACTGTAAGTCAGCTGTGTTTGCAGCAGTGTCACAAGGTTATACCTATACTTAAAATATTGATATTGAAAAACTCACAGTAACATAATCTGCTGTAATATCTTATTCATGCCCTATTGAAAAGCTCCTAAAAGGAGTCCATTGTATTTAGGTATTAGAAAATCTACTATATCACACACACCCTCTTCCATCCTGCCCAGGCAGAATTTTAGAGACATTCGGCTAGATTACGAGTTTTGCGTTATGAGGGGTGCGGTGCTAACTTGCACGTTATTGTCACCACTCACTTCCCTACAGCGCTAGTATTACAGGTTTATAAAAACCTGGCGTTATCAGGCAAGAAAAGAGCGTAGAGAAAATTTAGCTCCATACCGCACTCCAATACCAGCGCTGTGGTGAGCTGGTTTTACGTGCTCGTGCGCGATTTCCCCATAGACATCAATGGATAGAGCCAGCTGAAAAAAGTCTAACACCTGCAAAAAAGCAGCGCAAAACTCCGTAATGCAGCCCCATTGAGTCCAATGGGGAAACAAAATTTATGTTTACACCTAACACCCTAACATGAACCCCCAGTCTAAACACACCTAATCTTACACTTTTTAACCCCTAATCTGCCGCCCCCGACATCCCCGACACCTACATTATATTTATTAACTCCTAATCTGCCAGCCCCCGACATCGCTGACACCTACATTATACTTATTAACCCCTAATCTGCTGCCCCCAACATCACCGACACCTACATTCTATTTATTAACCCCTAATCTCCCACCCCAATGTCGCCGCAACCTACCTAGACTTATTAACCCCTAATATCCCGCCCCCAACGTCGCCGCCACTATAATAAACATATTAACCCCTAAACCACCGTACTCCCGCATCGCAAACACTAGTTAAATATTATTAACCCCTAACCTGCCGCCCCTAACATCGCCGCCACCTACCTACATTTATTAACCCCTAATCTGCCACCTCCAACGTCGCCGCCACTATACTAAACCCCTAAACCTAAGTCTAACCCTAACACCCCCTAACTTAAATATAATTAAAAGAAATCTAAATAAAACCTACTATCATTTCCTAAATAATTCCTATTTAAACTAAATACTTACCTGTAAAATAAACCCTAAGCTAGCTACAATATAACTAATAGTTGCATTGTAGCTATCTTAGGTTTTATTTTTATTTTACAGGCAAGTTTGTATTTATTTTAACTAGGTAGAATAGTTACTAAATAGTTATTAACTATTTACTAACTACCTAGCTAAAATAAATACAAATTTACCTGTAAAATAAAACCTAACCTGTCTTACACTAACACCTAACCTTACATTACAATTAATAAATTACCTAAATTAAATACAAAAACACTAAATTACACAAAATAAAAAAAGAAATTATCAGATATTTAAACTAATTACACCTTATCTAATAGCCCTATCAAAATAAAAAAGCCCCCCAAAATAAAAAAACTCTAACCTAAACTAAACTAAAAATAGCCCTTAAAAGGGCCTTTTGCGGGGCATTGCCCCAAAGAAATTAGCTCTTTTACCTGTAAAAGAAAATACAAACACGCCCCAACAGTAAAACCCACCACCCACACAACCAAACCGCCCAAATAAAATCCTAGCTAATAAAACCTAAGCTCCCCATTGCCCTGAAAAGGGCATTTGGATGGGCATTGCCCTTAAATGGGCATTTAGCTCTTTTTACGCCCAAAAGCCCTAATCTAAAAATAAAACCCACCCAATAAACCCTTAAAAAAGCCTAACACTAACCCCCGAAGATCCACTTACAGTTTTGAAGATCCGACATCCATCCTCAAAGAAGCCGGCAGAAGTCTTCATCCAAGCGGCCGAAGTCTTCATCCAAGCCCGCAGAAGTCTTCATCCATCCGGTGAGGAGCGGCTCCATCTTCAAGACATCTGGCGCGGAGCATCCTCTTCAATCAAAGTCTTCTTGCAGAATGAAGGTTCCTTTAAGTGACGTCATCCAAGATGGCGTCCCTTGAATTCCGATTGGCTCATAGAATTCTATCAGCCAATCGGAATTAATGGTGAAAAAATCCTATTGGCTGATGCAGTCAATAGGACTGAACTTGCATTCTGTTGGCTGATTGGAACAGCCAATAGAATGCGAGCTCAATCCTATTGGCTGATTGGATCAGCAAATAGGATTGAAGCTCAATCCTATTGACTAATTGCATCAGCCAATAGGATTGTTTCACCTTTAATTCTGATTGGCTGATAGAATTCTATCAGCCAATTGGAATTCAAGGGACGCCATCTTGGATGACGTCATTTAAAGGAACCTTCATTCTGCAAGAAGACGTTGATTGAAGAGGATGCTCCACGCCGGATGTCTTGAAGATGGAGCCGCTCCGCGCCAGATGGATGAAGATAGAAGATGCCGTCTGGATGAAGACTTCTGCCTGTCTGGAGGGCCACTTCTGCCGGCTTGGATGAAGACTTCTCCTGGCTTCGTTGAGGATGGATGTCAGGTCTTCAAAACTGTAAGTGGATCTTCGGGGGTTAGAGTTAGGTTTTTTTAAGGGTTTATTGGGTGGGTTTTATTTTAGGGTTTGGGCATTTGAAAAAGAGCTAAATGCCATTTAAAGGGCAATGCCCATCCAAATGCCCTTTTCAGGGCAATAGAGAGCTTAGGTTTTTTAAGTTAGGATTTTATTTGGGCGTTGGTTGTGTGGGTGGTGGGTTTTACTGTTGGGGGGTTGTTTGTATTTTTTTTACAGGTAAAAGAGCTGATTTCTTTGGGGCAATGCCCCACAAAAGGCCCTTTTAAGGTAGTTTTATTGGTAGTTTAGTTTAGGCTAGGGTTTTTTTAATTTGGGGGGCCTTTTTTATTTTGATAGGGCTATTAGATTGGGTGTAATTAGTTTAAATATCTGATAATTTCTTTTTTTATTTTGTGTAATTTAGTGTTTGTTTTTGTTTGTAATTTAGGTAATTGTATTTAATTTAGGTAATTGATTTAATTGTAGTGTAAGGTTAGGTGTTAGTGTAACTCAGGTTAGGTTTTGTATTTATTTTAACTAGGTAGTTAGTAAATAGTTAATAACTATTTAGTAACTATTCTACCTAGTTAAATTAAATACAAACTTGCCTGTGAAATAAAAATAAAACCTAAGCTACCTACAATGTAACTATTAGTTATATTGTAGCTAGCTTAGGGTTTCTTTTACAGGTAAGTATTTAGTTTTAAATAGGAATTATTTAGTTATTAATAGTAGGTTTTATTTAGATTTATTTTAATTATATTAAAGTTAGGGGGTGTTAGGGTTAGATTTAGTGTTAGGTTTAGGGGTTAATATGTTTATTATAGTGGTGGCGATGTCCGGAGTGGCAGATTAGGGGTTAATAAATGTAGGTAGGTGGCGGCAATGTTAGGGGTGGCAGATTAGGGGAAAATAATATTTAACTAGTGTTTGCGATGCGGGAGTGCGGCGGTTTAGGGGTTAATATGTTTATTATAGTGGCGGCGATGTCGGGAGCTGCAGATTAGGGGTTAATAAATTTTTTTAATGTTTGCGATGCGGGAGGGCCTTAATTTAGGGTTAATAGGTAGTTTATGGGTGTTAGTGTACTTTTTAACACCTTAGTTATGAGTTTTATGCTACAGCTTTGTAGCGTAAAACTCATAACTACTGACTTTAGATTGCGTTACGAATCTTGCAGTATATGCTGCACCGCTCACTTTTTGGCCTCCCAGAAAAAGCTTGTAATATCGGCGCTATGGAAGTCCCATTGAAAAAAGACTTTACGCAAATTGCGTAAGTTAATTTGCGTTACGGCCAAAAAAGTGTGCGGTACAGCTTTTTTGACAAGACTCTTTATAGCAGCAGTAGTTAAAAACCAGCGTTATAACCCATAACACTGCTTTTTCACTCATAACGCAAAACTCGTAATCTAGCCGATTGACAGGTAAGTCAATTTACTAAAGAAGATGCACTTCTTCCTATGCTTTGTTCTCTGTACAGGTTGTTGGACAGACTATCTGGGTGTGTTCTCCTCACTATGGGCATGCAGCAAGGAATGGGGTATATAACTAATGTCTTCCTGGTTTAAAGAATTACTGCAATCTAAATCCCCATCCGTATTTAGAAAAAGAAAAGGTGATATGTGCTGGAAGCACTTCTAAAATTTAAAGGGCAATTCCAGATAATGGGTTGAAATATGAAGATCTCCCAACCATCGTGGACTTGGCTGACTTGTCATTAATTGGAAGGTTTCTAGGGACTGCCAATGAAACTCCCAACTTTGCCAAGCCCATGACATGCCTGTGCCCTGCCCCTCCCATCATACTCTTGCCCACAAAACACTTGCAGGCCACATCACAGCCATCTCACCTCTTTGCCTCCAGGAAATGTTGGGAGGTATGGTACATGTGAGCATAAGCAGTCTAGGTGGGGTATAAACAATGGATGGTGTTTGGGAATACTGGGATGGTATCCCATGCGGCCTGTAGAGAAATGAGGGCACAAACACGGGGAAAAGGGTCAGTGAGATATGCTGCACTATTCAGGAGTAGCCCACAAATTGCATAATGGTTGTAATTAGTAGTATAGGGAGGTAATATAATATGCTTAGAAGGATCATTCTTTATGATCAAATTCTCTTGTAAATTTAAAGTCTAATTATAAACAGCTTTGAATATAGGTTGAACTGGAAACAACAAACAAGACCGAACAGATGTAATAAATGTTCTTCCTGTGACACTCCGGTTATGTGTACAGTGATAATCTATAAACTCCCTTGCTCTTTGGCATGTGACACATTAGAAGAAAGTATAAATCATTTTGCAAATTGAATAAGTAAAGTGAGGTACAGGTAATACTGTTAATGCCTTAACAGTTAGGAGTACAATTCAGAGCTCTGAGGTCACTTCTGAAAGACAGCATAGTAACATAATAACATACAACTAGATTACGAGTTTGGCGTTATGAGTGAAAAAGCAGCATTATGCTTCATAACTCTGCTTTTTGCCTAACGCGGCTATTACAAGTCTTGTAGGTACAGTATAGGTGTACCGCACACCTTTTTGGCCGTCACGCAACATAAGTACCGCACTTTTAAAAAAGTCCTTTTTCAATGGGACTCCCATAGGGCCGGTATTAAGAGTTTGCCTGGGAGGCCTAAAAGTGAGCAGTACACCCTATAACCACAAGATTCGTACCACCATCTAAAGCCAGTAGTTATGAGTTTTACGTTACAAAGCTGTACCATAAAACTCATAACTAAAGTGTTAAAAAAGTACACTAACACCCATAAACTACCTATTAACCCCTAAACCGAGGCCCTCCCGCATCGCAAACACTATAATAAATTTATTAACCCCTAATCTGCCGCTCCGGACATCGCCGCCACTAAAAAAAATTATTAACCCCTATATTAAACACCTATAGTTAATAACTATTTATTAACTAGTCTACCTAGTTAAAATAAATAAATACCTGTGAAATAAAAATGAAACCTAAGATAGCTACAATATAACTATATATTGTAGCTACAGTGGGGCAAAAAAGTATTTAGTCAGCCACCAATTGTGCAAGTTCTCCCACTTAAGAAGATGAGAGAGGCCTGTAATTTTCATCATAGGTATACCTCAACTATAAGAGACAAAATGTGGAAACAAATTCAGACAATCACATTGTCTGATTTGGAAAGAATTTATTTGCATATTATGGTGGAAAATAAGTATTTGGTCACTTACAAACAAGCAAGATTTCTGGCTCTCACAGACCTGTATCTTCTTCTTTAAGAGGCTCCTCTGTCCTCCACTCATTACCTGTATTAATGGCACCTGTTTGAACTTATCAGTATAAAAGACACCTGTCCACAACCTCAAACAGTCACACTCCAAACTCCACTATGGTGAAGACCAAAGAGCTGTCGAAGGACACCAGAAACAAAATTGTAGACCTGCACCAGGCTGGGAAGACTGAATCTGCAAAAGGCAAGCAGCTTGGTGTGAAAAAATCAACTGTGGGAGCAATAATTAGAAAATGGAAGGCATACAAGACCACTAATAATCTCCCTCGATCTGAGGCTCCAGGCAAGATCTCACCCCGTGGAGTCAAAATGATCACAAGAACGGTGAGCAAACATCCCAGAACCACACGGGGTGACCTAGTGAATGACCTGCAGAGATCTGGGACCAACGTAACAAAGGCTACCCTCAGTAACACACTACGCCGCAACGGACTCAGATCCTGCAGTGCCAGACGTGTCCCCCTGCTTAAGCCAGTACATGTCCGGGCCCGTCTGAAGTATGCTAGAGAGCATTTGGATGATCCAGAAGCGGATTGGGAGAATGTCATATGGTCAGATGAAACCAAAGTAGAATTGTTTGGTAGAAACACAACTCGTCGTGTTTGGAGGAGAGAGAATGCTGAGTTGCAACCAAAGAACACCATACCTACTGTGAAGCATGGGGGTGGCAACATCATGCTTTGGGGCTGTTTCTCTGCTAAGAGAACAGGACGACGGATCCTTGTACATGAAAGAATGAATGGGGCCATGTATCGTGAGATTTTGAGTGCAAACCTCCTTCCATCAGCAAGGGCATTGAAGATGAAACGTGGCTGGGTATTTCAGCATGACAATGATCCCAAACACACCACCCGGGCAGCGAAGGAGTGGCTTCGTAAGAAGCATTTCAAGGTCCTCGAGTGGCCTAGCCAGTCTCCAGATCTCAACCCCATAGAATACCTTTGGAGGGAGTTGAAAGTCTGTGTTGCCCAGCAACAGCCCCAAAACATCACTGCTCTAGAGGAGATCTGCATGCAGGAATGGGCCAACATACCAGCCACAGTGTGTGTGACAACCTTGTGAAGGCTTACAGAAAACATTTGACCTCTGTCATTGCCAACAAAGGATATATAACAAAGTATTGAGATGAATATTGACCAAATACTTATTTTCCACCATAATTTGCAAATAAATTCTTTCCAAATCAGACAATGTGTTTGTCTGGATTTGTTTCCACATTTTTTTCTCTCATAGTTGAGGTATACCTTTGATGAAAATTACAGGCCTCTCTCATCTTCTTAAATGGGAGAACTTGCACAATTGGTGGCTGACTAAATACTTTTTTGCCCCACTGTAGCTTAGGTTTTTTTTTTTTACAGGTAAGTATGTATTTAGTTTTAAATAGGAATTATTTAGGTAATAATTGTAAGGTTTATTTAGCTTTATTTAAATTATATTTAAATTAGGGGGTGTTAGGGTTACGTTAGGGTTAGGGTTACATTAGGGTTAGGGTTATGCTTAGGGTTAGGTTTAGGGGTTAATATATTTATTTAGTGTTAGTGATGTTGGAGGCCAGAGGTTTAGGGGTTAATAACTTTAGTATAGTGGCAGCGACATTGGGGGCGGCAGATTAGGGGTTAATAACTGTAATGTAGGTGGCGGCGATATCAGGAGTGGTGGATTAGGGGTTAATAACATTATGTAGGTTGCGGCAATGTTGGGGGCAGCAGATTAATGGTGTTTAGACGTGGTTTTTATGTTAGGGTGTTAGGTTTAAACGTAACTTTTTCTTTCCCCATAGACATCAATGGGGCTGCTTTACGGAGCTTTTGTTTCCGCGATCGCAGGAGTTAGGCTTCTTTTTTGCCTGCTCTCCCCATTGATGTATATGGGGAAATTGTGCACGAGCACGTACAAACAGCGCTTGTATTTCGGTGCGTTATGGAGCTCAACGCCACCATATTGCTCGCACAAGCCTGCTTTTTGTAAACCTGTAATAGCAGTGCTATAGGGAGGTGAAATAACACCGCTTTTGTGGCAGTCGTTAATTTCCCTATAGCGCTGAAAACTCGTAATCTAGCTGATAGTAAATAAGGTTGAAAAAAGACTGAAGTCCATCGAGTTCAACCTATACAAATCTAATATAATTACAAAAAAGCTCTAGTTGATCTTAAATTAATCCCATTAAAAAGGTGACCTATGTAACATAAGCAGTCATATACTTTGGTAGTAATTTCTACAATTTTATTGCTCTTACAGTGAAAAAACGTTTCCATGGCAAGAGATTAAATCTACTTTTCTCCAGCCTTAAATTGTGTCCTCTTGTCACAAACTATTTTCTTGGAGTAAACAGAGCTTCTGCCATCTTTGTATATGGGCCTTGAATATACTGTATTAAGATAAAGTAATCATGTCACCTCTCAAGCACCTTTTTCTAGTGAAAACAGAGCAAGTTTTACTAGCCTGTCGTCATAGCTTAAATTCTCCATTCCTCTTATTAGCTATGTGGCCCTTCTCTGAAAGTTTTCTAAGTCTGCAATGTATTTGAGATCGGTCTCCAGAACTGCACTTCATACTCAAGGTTAGGTCTTACCAGGGATTTATATAGTGACAGAATTATGCTTTCTTCCCTTGCATCAATGCCTTTTTAATTACATGCTAGTATCTTATTAGCCTCAGAAGCCACTGCCCTGCATTGCACACCCATCTTTAGCTTGTTATTTATTTCTACTCCAAAATAACTTTCCTCCTCTGTTTGGCTAACTCTAGTCCTATTAAAATAATACGGCTAGATTTAGAGTTTTGCGTTAGAAGGGGTGCGTTAGCTACGCGTGCTTTTTTTTCCCCGCACCTTTTAAATACCGCTGGTATTTAGAGTTCACAGAATGGCTGCGTTAGGCTCCAAAAAGGGAGCGTAGAGGCATATTTACCGCCACTGCAACTCTCAATACCAGCGGTGCTTATGGACGTGGCCAGCTTCAAAAACGTGCTCGTGCACGATTCCCCCATAGGAAACAATGGGTCAGTTTGAGCTAAAAAAAAATCTAACACCTGCAAAAAAGCAGCGTTCAGCTAATAACGCAGCCCCATTGTTTCCGATGGGGAAACACTTCCTAAGTCTGCAACTAACACCCTAACATGAACTCCGAGTCTAAACACCCCTAACCTTACACTTATTAACCCCTAATCTGCCGCCCCCGCTATCGCTGACATCTGCATTACACTTTTAACCCCTAATCTGCCGCTCCGTACACCGCCACAACCTACGTTATGCCTATGTACCCCTAATCTGCTGCCCCTAACACCGCCGACCCCTATATTATATTTATTAACCCCTAATCTGCCGCTCCCAACGTCGCCGCCACCTACCTACACTTATTAACCCCTAATCTGCCGACCGGACCTCACCGCTACTATAATAAAGTTATTAACCCCTAATCCGCCTCACTCCCGCCTCAATAACCCTATAATAAATAGTATTAACCCCTAATCTGCCCTCCCTAACATCGCTGACACCTAACTTCAAGTATTAACCCCTAATCTGCTGACCGGACCTCACCGCTACTCTAATACATTTATTAACCCCTAAAGCTAAGTCTAACCCTAACACTAACACCCCCCTAAGTTAAATATAATTTTTATCTAACAAAATAAATTAACTCTTATTAAATAAATTATACCTATTTAAAGCTAAATACTTACCTGTAAAATAAACCCTAATATAGCTACAATATAAATAATAATTATATTGTAGCTATTTTAGGATTTATATTTATTTTACAGGCAACTTTGTATTTATTTTAACCAGGTACAATAGCTATTAAATAGTTAATAAGTATTTAATAGCTACCTAGTTAAAATAATTACAAAATTACCTGTAAAATAAATCCTAACCTAAGTTACAATTAAACCTAACACTACACTATCAATAAATTAATTACATAAAATACCTACAAATAAATACAATTAAATAAACTAACTAAAGTACAAAAAATAAAAAAAGAACTAAGTTACAAAAAATAAAAAAATAATTTACAAACATTAGAAACATATTACAACAATTTTAAGCTAATTACACCTACTCTAAGCCCCCTAATAAAATAACAAAGCCCCCCAAAATAAAAAAATGCCCTACCCTATTCTAAAATAAAAATAGAAAAGCTCTTTTACCTTACCAGCCCTTAAAGCCCCTGAAGATCATCCTACCTTATCTTCACCACGCCGGGTATCACCGATCAGTCCAGAGGAGGCTCCGAAATCTTCATCCAAACCCAAGCGGGGGCTGAAGACATCCATCATCCGGCTGAAGAGGTCCATCATCGGGCTGAAGTCTTGATCCAAGCCCAAGCGGGGGCTGAAGACATCCATCATCCGGCTGAAGAGGTCCATCATCGGGCTGAAGTCTTGATCCAAGCGGGCACTGAAGAGGACCATCAATGGGCTGAAGTCTTCTATCAAGCGGCATCTTCAATCTTCTTTCTTCCGGATCCATCTTCATCCCGCCGACGCGGAACATCCATCCTGGCCGACGACTTCCCGACGAATGACGGTTCCTTTAAGGGACGTCATCCAAGATGGCGTCCCTCTAATTCCAATTGGCTGATAGGATTCTATCAGCCAATCGGAATTAAGGTAGGAAAATTCTGATTGGCTGATGGAATCAGCCAATCAGATTCAAGTTCAATCCGATTGGCTCATCCAATCAGCCAATCGGATTGAACTTGAATCTGGCTGATTCCATCAGCCAATCAGAATTTTCCTACCTTAATTCCGATTGGCTGATAGAATCCTATCAGCCAATCGGAATTCGAGGGACGCCATCTTGGATGACGTCATTTAAAGGAACCGTCATTCGTCGGGAAGTCGTCGGCCAGGATGGATGTTCCGCGTCGGTGGGATGAAGATGGATCGGGAAGAAAGAAGATTGAAGATGCAGCTTGATAGAAGACTTCAGCCCGATGATGGACCTCTTCAGCGCCCGCTTGGATCAAGACTTCAGCCCGATGATGGACCTCTTCAGCCGGATGATGGATGTCTTCAGCCCCCACTTGGGCTTGGATCAAGACTTCAGCCCGATGTTGGACCTCTTCAGCCGGATGATGGATGTCTTCAGCCCCCGCTTGGGCTTGGATGAAGATTTCGGAGCCTCCTCTGGACTGATCGGTGATACCCGGCGTGGTGAAGATAAGGTAGGATGATCTTCAGGGGCTTAGTGTTAGGTTTATTTAAGGGGGGTTTGGGTTAGATTAGGGGTATGTGGGTGGTGGGTTGTAATGTTGGGGGGGGTATTGTATGTTTTTTTTTACAGGCAAAAGAGCTGTTTTCTTTGGGGCATGCCCCGCAAAAGGCCCTTTTAAGGGCTGGTAAGGTAAAAGAGCTTTTCTATTTTTATTTTAGAATAGGGTAGGGTATTTTTTTATTTTGGGGGGCTTTGTTATTTTATTAGGGGGCTTAGAGTAGGTGTAATTAGCTTAAAATTGTAATATTTTTCTAATGTTTGTAAATTATTTTTTTATTTTTTGTACTTTAGTTAGTTTATTTAATTGTATTTATTTGTAGGTATTTTATGTAATTAATAATTTATTGATAGTGTAGTGTTAGGTTTAATTGTAGATAATTGTAGGTAGTTTATTTAATTAATTTATTGATAGTGTAGTGTTAGGTTTAATTGTAACTTAGGTTAGGATTTATTTTACAGGTAATTTTGTAATTATTTTAACTAGGTAGCTATTAAATACTTATTAACTATTTAATAGCTATTGTACCTGGTTAAAATAAATACAAAGTTGCCTGTAAAATAAATATAAATCCTAAAATAGCTACAATATAATTATTATTTATATTGTAGCTATATTAGGGTTTATTTTACAGGTAAGTATTTAGCTTTAAATAGGAATAATTTATTTAATAAGAAATAATTTATTTCGTTAGATAAAAATTATATTTAATTTAGGGGGGTGTTAGTTTTAGGGTTAGACTTAGCTTTAGGGGTTAATACATTTATTAGAGTAGCGGTGAGGTCCGGTCGGCAGATTAGGGGTTAATACTTGAAGTTAGGTGTCGGCGATGTTAGGGAGGGCCGATTAGGGGTTAATAATATTTATTATAGGGTTATTGAGGCGAGAGTAAGGCGGATTAGGGGTTAATAACTTTATTATAGTAGCGGTGAGGTCCGGTCGGCAGATTAGGGGTTAATAATTGTAGGTAGGTGGCGGCGACGTTGGGGGCGGCAGATTAGGGGTTAATAAATATAATATAGGGGTCGGCGGTGTTAGGGGCAGCAGATTAGGGGTACATAGGGATAATGTAGGTTGCGGCGGTGTGCGGTCAGCAGATTAGGGGTTAAAAAAATGTAATAGAGTGGCGGCGATGTGGGGGGCCTCGGTTTAGGGGTACATAGGTAGTTTATGGGTGTTAGTGTACTTTAGAGCACAGTAGTTAAGAGCTTTATGAACCGGCGTTAGCCCAAAAAGCTCTTAACTCCTGACTTTTTTCTGCGGCTGGAGTTTAGTCGTTAGATTTCTAACTCTCACTCCAGCCAAGACTCTAAATACCGGCGTTAGAAAGATCCCATTGAAAAGATAGGATACGCAATTGACGTAAGGGGATCTGCGGTATGGAAAAGTCGCAGCTGGAAAGTGAGCGTTAGACCCTTACCTACACAACTCTAAATACCAGCGGTAGCCCAAAACCAGCATTAGTAGCCCCTAACGCTGGTTTTGACGGCTAACGCAAAACTCTAAATCTAGGCGATAGATTGCCTGATTATTTTTACCTCCAAAATGTAGAACCTTGCATTTTCCCATATTAAATCTCATATTCGATTTACCTGCCCATTCTTTAAATTTTTGCAGATCCCCTTATAAAGCAAGTTTGTCCTGCTCCGATCTAATGACCTTACACAACATTGTATCATCTGGAAAAATAGAGATGTTGTTATTTAATCCTTGCTCTAAGTCATTAATAAAAATATTAAAAATAACAGGGCCCAGTACTGATCCATGGGGGACTTCACTGATTACCTTTGTCTAATTTAAATATGATCCGTTTACTACTACTCGTTGCTCCCTGTCTTTTATACAGTTTTTTGATCTATGACATTTCCAGCTATTCCCAGTCCCTTCATTTTATTAGAGCTGCAACAACTTATCGATATAATCGATAATAATCGATTATGAAAATAGTTGTCAACTAATCTCATTATCAGTTAGTTGGTTTGTGATTAGTTGGTCTGTGCACTGCACCAGCTGCTTCACTCTGATGAGCTCCTGCACTTGGTATTGTATTTTATCGTTATGCCCTTAGCCTAAAGGACGTCTACAGACGTTTACTTTTCACTTTTTTAGGACAGTTTAAGTTTACAACTATTTCTGGCTTATGTGCAACCCAGAAATAATAGGAGTCATCATTTGAATTGTTTATATTAAATCAGATGATTTGGGACTATGCTTTGCATGATATAGTGCCAAGCTTATTATTTATACCTAGCCCTAGATTGATGGGAGTTGATTATTTGAATTGATGTCCACTATTATCTGTTTGCACGGTAATTAGCGGATTGCTTGCTATTGCTGATTATATTTACTATATAGGTAAATGTGTAAGTCTTTGTTCTGTTATTGATATATATAGTCCTTAGCGCTTTTGACTTTTTTAATTTTTTTTAATACATTTTAATATGTACCAGATTTAACCTCTATAAGTATATATGCTATTTTAAGAGTGGACTTCATATTTTCCCCTAACCTTATAGCTGGTTATTTACCATTGAATATAGATATTCAAGATATTTGTATGTTTGAATGAAGTCCAGGCTTACTTTATTTAGAGGCCCCTTGCCAAGGAGGAAAACACTTTGTATTGATGGAGCTAACAAAGACAAATATCCCACCTTGGCAACATTGGCAAAACCCTACTTATGCATCTCAGGCACCTCAACAGCATCTGAGCACCTCTTCTCTGCTGCAGACAGTATAGCTTGCAAAAATAGAGACAGTCACAGCCAGGAGCATGTGCATGTGGACCTGTTGACATTTTTGCATTTCAATATAAAGTTTCTGAAAGAATAAATAACAGAATATTATAAACAGTGATAGTCAACCTCTTTCTAGTTCTACCTCTTTTTAAACAGTTTGTGGCTTTGCTTTGCTTAATAATAAAAATGTGTTCTGCTGCTTAAAAATTAGACAAACAGTAGTGTTAATGTAAAGTTTTAGTCTGAAGTTTATATCTGTAACACTCAGTATGTGGATTTGACTGAGTGCTTTGCAATTAATCTTTTATTTTCAATGTTGACTAATTTGATCGCTTTTTTGCATACTTTGTTACATTCCTTATATCTTTGGTATTTTGAGTCTGTACTATTTTCTTTGAATAATTTAAATGCCCTACATTGTTACCTAATTTCTCTTAACACATTTTTATTTAGCCACATTGGATTGGATTTATTTAGTTTACTTTTATAACCATGTGGTATTAGTTGATGTGTATATTTATTTAACAACGTTTTAAATATTATCCATTTATCCTCTGTATTTTTATTAGAGAATACTTTGTCCAAATTAATGTTATTTAACGGTTTTCTTAAATCATTGAATTTGCTTTCTTTAAACGAAAAGTCTTAGTTAAACCTTTAAGACACTGATTATGGATAGTGATTTCAAATGTGACCATGTTATGATCACTGTTACCAAAATGTTCTTTGACTTCTATGTTTGATATTATATCTGTATCATTTGATAGCACTAAATCCAATTAAGCTTTATTCCTAGATGGCTCCTCTATTAATTGTGACAAAAAGTTATCCCTGAGAGCATTTTAAAATCTATCTCCCTTCGCTGAATTACTAGATTAATTTGCCCAGTTTATGTTGTGGTAGTTAAAATCTCAAATAATTACAGCACTGTTATTATTAGCAGCCTTTCCTATTTGCATTAGTAGTTGAGTTTCCTCCATGTCACTAATGTTGGTAGCTTGTTGTAGGTTTAAGGTCAGGTTTAATATACTGTACATGCAGATTCCTCCACCCCTTTTATTACTCCTGTCCCTCCTAAATAAAGTATAACCCTCTAAGTTAACTGCCTAGTCATGGGAATCATCCCACCAAGTTTATTTATACTAATACTATCATAGTCCTCTTCTGCAACCATTTTACTCATCATGCTTCTTGCATTTGCTGTCATACATTTAATTTGCATATGCTTGCTGCTGATACTTGGTGCGCTTTCCTCCAAACTTTTTAATGCAACATTTCATAAGTGTACCCTTCTGTCATCCCTTCCTTGAGATATTCTAGGTTTGACATATTCACAGACTGATCTATCTGTTCTTTTATGCTTGGACTGACTCCCCCCCCCCCACACACACCTTTGCCTAGTTTAAAAGATTCTCTAAGCGTGCTACCATCCTCTCCCCCAACACACCTGCACCCATGCCATTCAGGTGCAATCCACCCTTACCCTACAAATTGTATCCTACTGGAAAGTCAGCCCTGGAAGACAGCAAACTGTTCTATTTAAGGGGTCTGAATTACAAATTACCCTATCAACCTTCCTAATAATAAAGTCTGTTACACACATAAAAGCACTCGCTCACAAGCTCACAGCTAAGAATAAAAGCAAATCTGGAAGAGTTAGTTGGCCAAATGGGACAAGCTCAGGCACCACGTCAAGGTCTCTTCTTTGTGCCTGAGTCCCTAATACAGCCACACAACTGCAGCCACACAAACAAATGCAGGCTAATAAGCAAACTGGGAACAAGTCAGGGTTCACAGACTTATGTAATCACTCCGGGCGTAAGCAAAGTTAAGAAGTGGAACAGCACATCCAGACCGGACCGGGTCCACATCCCATGACCCACAACCAGGCTCAGCTTTGGTTGCTATCGCACTCACATAAAGCTACATCCACTTGCAGGGTCACAGGCAGTTAACCCCGGGCCTGCCTGGGTGCAGGAACCAAAGGGTGAATTACAGAAACAAACACTGTTACACACATAAAAAGTCCAGCACTCTCTCACAAGCTCACAGCTAAGAATAAAAGCAAAACTGGAAGAGTTAGTTACCGCATTTGGCCAAATGGGACAAGCTCAGGCACCACGTCAAGGTCTCTTCCTAGTGCCTGAGTCCCTAATACAGCCACACAACTGCAGCCACACACACACATGCAGGCTAATAAACAAACTGGGAACAAGTCAGGGTTCACAGACTTATGTAATCACTCCGGGCGTAAGCAAAGTTAAGAAGTGGAAAAGCACATCCAGACTGGAACGGGTACACATCCCATGACCCACAACCAGGCTCAGCTTTGGTTGGTACCGCACTCACATAAAGCTACATCCACTTACAGGGTCACAGGCAGTTATAATAATAAAGTCTCCTACAACCAACATCTGCCTCAGGCCCAGACTTGCTTGGCCCTCTTCCATGACTGAAGGACTGTTCACTATAGTATGCCAGGCTTCTATGAATGAAGGACTGCTCACTATAGTATTCTCCTCTTCCATAACTGAAGGATTGTCTACTATACTAGGCAGAACAGCCCTCTCTGACATTGCCACCCCTGAACTGATATCCCCAACATCTTCACTCACTCTGGCAAATATGTTGGGATGTACCAGCTTAGAACTAGCCAGTCTCTTGCGCTTACTTTTACTTCCCCTTCTAACTGTGACCCAGCTACTTCCTGGAGACTCTCCATCTGAATCCTCTCCATTCCCACTGCTAGAACCGTTAACAGCGAGCTCAGTCAGAAGAGTTCTACATTAACATTGTTTCAGTTAATAGCATTTGCGCATAGAAGCTGGTCTTCTGGTGGGTGGAGTGAGGCAGAACACGAGGCGTTTAGTGTGATGCTCGGAGAACTCAATACCATCCTCAGCACAGGTGCTTTGTCTATTGTTGGTACTTCACTGTTTCCCAGGACATCGGCCATTTGTCAGGACCACCTAGGAAGCCAGCACAGGCCATGGATGGTCTTTTTGCTAGGGCCGCGACCAGAGCCTATCGGCTAGATTTAAAGTTTTGTCGGTAACGACCCGAAAAGCTAACACTGGCTTTTTTCTGGCCGCACCATAAAAATAACTCTGGTATTGAGAGTCCACATAAAGGCTGCGTTAGGCTCCAAAAAAGGAGCATAGAGCATATTTAACGCAACTTCAACTCTCGATACCAGAGTTGCTTACGCAAGCGGCCAGCCTCAAAAACGTGCTCGTGCACCGATTCCCCCATAGGAAACAATGGGGCTGTTTGAGCTGAAAAAAACCTAACACCTGCAAAAAAGCCGCGTTCAGCTCCTAACGCAGCCCCATTGTTTGCTATGCGGAAACACTTCCTATGTCTGCGCCTAACACTCTAACATGTACCCCGAGTCTAAACACCCCTAACATTACACTTATTAACCCCTAATCTGCCGCCCCCTGCATATTATTATTAACCCCTAATCTGCCGCTCCGTAAACCGCCGCTACTTACATTATCCCTATGTACCCCTAATCTGCTGCCCTAACATCGCCGACCCCTATATTATATTTATTAACCCCTAATCTGCCCCCCACAACGTCGCCTCCACCTGCCTACCCTTATTAACCCCTAATCTGCCGAGCGGACCTGAGCGCTACTATAATAAAGTTATTAACCCCTAATCCGCCTCACTAACCCTATAATAAATAGTATTAACCCCTAATCTGCCCTCCCTAACATCGCCGACACCTAACTTCAATTATTAACCCCTAATCTGCCGACTGGAGCTCACCGCTATTCTAATAAATGTATTAACCCCTAAAGCTAAGTCTAACCCTAACACTAACACCCCCCTAAATTAAATATAATTTTAATCTAACGAAATTAATTAACTCTTATTAAATAAATTATTCCTATTTAAAGCTAAATACTTACCTGTAAAATAAATCCTAATATAGCTACAATATAAATTATAATTATATTATAGCTATTTTAGGATTAATATTTATTTTACAGGTAACTTTGTATTTATTTTAACCAGGTACAATAGCTAAAATAGTTAAAATAATTACAAAATTACCTGTAAAATAAATCCTAACCTAAGTTACAATTAAACCTAACACTACACTATCAATAAATAAATTAAATAAAATACCTACAATTACCTACAATTAAACCTAACACTACACTATCAATAAATTAATTAAATACAATACCTACAAATAACTACAATGAAATAAACTAACTAAAGTACAAAAAATAAAAAAGAACTAAGTTACAAAAAATAAAAAAATATTTACAAACATAAGAAAAATATTACAACAATTTTAAACTAATTACACCTACTCTAAGCCCCCTAATAAAATAACAAAGCCCCCCAAAATAAAAAAATGCCCTACCCTATTCTAGATTACTAAAGTTCAAAGCTCTTTTACCTTACCAGCCCTGAACAGGGCCCTTTGCGGGGCATGCCCCAAGAAGTTCAGCTCTTTTGCCTGTAAAAAAAAACATACAATACCCCCCCCCAACATTACAACCCACCACCCACATACCCTTAATCTAACCCAAACCCCCCTTAAATAAACCTAACACTAAGCCCCTGAAGATCTCCCTACCTGGTCTTCACCTCACCGGGTTCAGCGATCGGTCCAGAAGAGGGTCCGAAGTCTTGATCCAAGCGGAGCAAGAAGAGGTCCTCCATCCGGTAGAAGTCTTCATCCAAGTGGGGCAGAAGAGGTCTTCCATCCGATTGAAGTCTTCATCCAAGCGGGATCTTCTATCGTCATCCATCCGGAGCGGAGCGGCAGGATCCTGAAGACCTCCGACGCGGAACATCCATCCTGGCCGACGACTGAACGACGAATGACGGTTCCTTTAAATGACGTCATCCAAGATGGCGTCCCTCGAATTCCGATTGGCTGATAGGATTCTATCAGCCAATCGGAATTAAGGTAGGAATATTCTGATTGGCTGATGGAATCAGCCAATCAGAATCAAGTTCAATCCGATTGGCTGATCCAATCAGCCAATCGGATTGAACTTGATTCTGATTGGCTGATTCCATCAGCCAATCAGAATATTCCTACCTTAATTCCGATTGGCTGATAGAATCCTATCAGCCAATCGGAATTCGAGGGACGCCATCTTGGATGACGTCCCTTAAAGGAACCATCATTCTTCAGTTGGACGTCGCCGGATGAAGATGGGTCCGCGGTGGAGGTCTTCAGGATGGAGCCGGTCCTCATCGGATGAAGATAGAAGATGCCGCTTGGAAGAAGATGGTTGCCGGTCCGGATCTACTCTTCTTCCCGGATAGGATGAAGACTTTGGACCCTCTTCTGGACTTCTTCAGCCATCGGATGATGGATGTCTAGCCCCCTCTTGGGTTGGATGAAGATATCGGAGCCAGGACGGATCGGTGAACCTGGTATGGTGAAGACAAGGTAGGATGATCTTCAGGGGCTTAGTGTTAGGTTTAAGGGGGGTTTGGGTTAGATTAGGGGTATGTGGGTGGTGGGTTGTAATGTTGGGGGGGGTATTGTATGTTTTTTTTTACAGGCAAAAGAGCTGAACTTCTTGGGGCATGCCCCGCAAAGGGCCCTGTTCAGGGCTGGTAAGGTAAAAGAGCTTTGAACTTTTGTAATTTAGAATAGGGTAGGGCATTTTTTTATTTTGGGGGGCTTTGTTATTTTATTAGGGGGCTTAGAGTAGGTGTAATTAGTTTAAAATTGTTGTAATATTTTTCTTATGTTTGTAAATATTTTTTTATTTTTTGTAACTTAGTTCTTTTTTATTTTTTGTACTTTAGTTAGTTTATTTCATTGTAGTTATTTGTATGTATTGTATTTAATTTATTTATTGATAGTGTAGTGTTAGGTTTAATTGTAGGTATTTTATTTAATTAATTTATTGTTAGTGTAGTGTTAGGTTTAATTGTAACTTAGGTTAGGATTTATTTTACAGGTAAATTTGTAATTATTTTAACTATTTTAGCTATTAAATAGTTCTTAAAGGATTACTTTCTGTTGTTCTTTTGCCTTCAATTAAATAATATATTTTAATTAAACAACAATATCTCATAACTACTGACCTGTATTATCTAAAAAACGAAGCTTCCAAACGTTATAAAATGTGTAATTTATATTCACCGATGACGTCACACAACCACTCCCACTATTTTCTGCATTGCGTGTCCAACATAGTGAAACCAATCAAATTATATCTTTACGCATATCATTAACTACTAATTCTTCACTAATACGCAGGCGCTTCAAGGTGGATTTAATGCGCATGCGCAATACTAACAATTGAAGCCTACTACACCCACAGACCAATTACAAGTAACGCTTGCGCATTAGGTTAAAAAAACGATGCAATCAGTTATCCAGACTTTCTATAACAAAAACAAATACTCTGTCAAAGCGCAGATTAATCGAATGATGTGCGTTCAATAGAGTGGGTCTATTCTGTTACAGGCAGTCTTCCAGCGAGTGACGTTTTCGCTGACGTCGCACTAACTTGCGCATGCGCACAAATAAAAAAATCCGACATTTTGGAACCTGGGTTATCAACACGGATTGGCATGCAGCAAATTAAACGAACGGAGTGGGTTTGGAAAAACGGAAGATTTAGAAAAAGGAAAACAAAGAAACGGTAGATATATTTTAATGTGATCATATTAAAAAAAAAATATTTGGTATGGTTGTTTTATAAGAGCAAGAGAAAAAATGATCTTACAGTGGCCCTTTAACTATTTAATAGCTATTGTACCTGGTTAAAATAAATACAAAGTTACCTGTAAAATAAATATTAATCCTAAAATAGCTATAATATAATTATAATTTATGTTGTAGCTATATTAGGATTTATTTTACAGGTAAGTATTTAGCTTTAAATAGGAATAATTTATTTAATAAGAGTTAATTAATTTCGTTAGATGTAAATTATATTTAACTTAGGGGGGTGTTAGTGTTAGGGTTAGACTTAGCTTTAGGGGTTAATACATTTATTAGAATAGCTGCGAGATTCGGTCGGCAGATTAGGGGTTAATAATTGAAGTTAGGTGTCGGCGATGTTAGGGAGGGCACATTAGGGGTTAATAAATATAATATAGGGGTCGGCGGTGTTAGGGGCAGCAGATTAGGGGTACATAGCTATAATGTAGCTGGCGTCTCTTTGCGGTCGGCAGATTAGGGGTTAATTATTGTAGGTAGGTGGCGGCGACGTTGTGTGGGGCAGGTTAGGGGTTAATAAATATAATATAGGGGTCGGCGATGTTAGGGCAGCAGATTAGGGGTACATAGGGATAATGTAGCTGGCGGCGGCGTGCGGACGGCAGATTAGGGGTTAATAAGTGTAGGTAGATGGCGGCGACGTTGTGGGGGGCAGATTAGGGGTTAATAAATATAATATAGGGGTCGGCGGTGTTAGGGGCAGCAGATTAGGGGTACATAAGGATAACGTAGGTGGCGGTCGGCAGATTAGGGGTTAAAAAAATTTAATCGAGTTGCGGCGATGTGGGGGGACCTCGGTTTAGGGGTACATAGGTAGTTTATGGGTGTTAGTGTACTTTAGAGTACAGTAGTTAAGAGCTTTATGAACCGGCGTTAGCCCAGAAAGCTCTTAACTACTGACTTTTTTCTGCGGCTGGAGTTTTGTCGTTAGATTTCTAACGCTCACTTCAGACACGACTCTAAATACCGGAGTTAGAAAAATCCCATTGAAAAGATAGGATACGCAATTGACGTAAGGGGATCTGCGGTATGGAAAAGTCGCGGCTGAAAAGTGAGCGTTAGACCCTATTTTGAGTGACTCCAAATACCGGAGGTAGCCTAAAACCAGCGTTAGGAGCCTCTAACGCTGGTTTTCACGGCTAACGCCAAACTCCAAATCTAGGCCTATGTGAGGTATCATCTGTCGACCCCATACAAATTAGCTGCAACTGACAAGCAGTGGGCACCAAGACACAGAAAACAGAAAAAAAGAAAAGGGAAAGGAAACCCCCTAAGGGGGACTAATCTCTTCACGAGCTGAAGGGCCAGGGCGGACACGGAATCTTCATACTTCCCTGCGGGCAGAAGATCTGAAAAGGATCTCTTGTGTAGTGATCTGCGTGTGAGGTTAGCAGAAAGCGCCGCGCCTGATAGATTTCCTACTAACCCAAAACTGCAAGTGCAATTATATTTCAACTGAAACTGCCCTATATACAGTACATGTGTAGATTGCTGGACCGTGTCGTGGTTTAAAAATCTAAGAAAAGCCTGAGATTTTTGATTGTCAGCCCTCTATACCTCTGGGGTTCATCTAGAGACTCAATCTTGATATGGACCGTTGAGATTACACAGATGCTCTTTCTGTTCTACCTCGTCACTTAGCTTTGAAGGCTATAAAGAATTGCTAAATAGTTTGGAAAACTTTTGCTTCTTTTTTTTTTCTTTTTGCACGCAGAATAATAAGAGCCTCTTTATTGTATCTGGGAAGTAAGTTAAGTGTTTGACAATAACTTTCCACACTGGTTCTCTTTATACTGGATACCATACTTAATCCACCCTTAAAGGGACAGTCAAGTCCAAAAATAACTTCATGATTTAGATAGGACATGTAATTTTAAACAACTTTCCAATTTACTTTTATCACTAATTTTGCTTTGTTCTCTTGGTATTCTTAGTTGAAAGCTAAACCTAGGAGGTTCATATGCTAATTTCTTAGACCTTGAAGGCCGCCTCTAATCTAAATGCATTTTGATAGTTTTTCCCCACTAGAGGGCATTAGTTCATGCGTTTCATATAGATAACATTGAGCTCATGCACGTGAATTTACCATGGAGACAGCTCTGATTGGCTAAAATGCAAGTCTGTCAAAAGAATTGAAATAAGGGGGCAGTCTGCTGAGGCTTAGATACAAGGTAATTACAGTGGTAAAATGTGTATAATTATAACTGTGATGGTTATGCAAAACTGGGGAATTGGTAATTAAGGGATTATCTATCTTTTTAAACAACAAAAATTCTGGTGTTGACTGTTCCTTTAAAGGGACACTGAACCCAATTTTTTTCTTTCGTTATTCAGATAGAGCATGCGATTTTAAGCAACTTTCTAATTTACTCCTATTATCAATTTTCTTCATTCTCTTGCTATCTTTATTTGAAAAAGAAGGCATCTAAGCTTTTTTTGGTTCAGTACTCTGGACAGCACATTTTTATTGGTGGATGAATTTATCCACCAATCAGCAAGAACAACCCAGGTTGTTTCCCAAAAATGGTCCAGCATCTAAGCTTACATTATTGCATTTCAAGTAAAGATACCAAGAGAATTAAGAAAATTTGATATTAGGAGTAAATTAGAAATTTGCTTAAAATGTCATGCTCTATCTGTATCAGTGACCCTTTAAGGCTGATACTATATAAGTAAGTGCCGTGGATATAAGCCCAGAAGGACTTTTAATCTTTCCCACCCAGGACTGAGATATTTTCTCAAAGCCTCAGGATACTATGGACTCAAACATAATATCTAAAATATACCATATGTAAAAGATGTATGGATTAAGACTCCCTTTATTCTTTTTTTTTTTTTTTCTCGTAGCAACTATTATCTTGTGATACAGAAGAAGAATGATAGAGCCCTCTTATAAGGAACTATTCATACTCAAGTGTACTTTTGCTTTTTATATTTTTGTCCTTGGGATCTCTACTAGGGACATAACATACATTTTCTTGGCTCATGTGATCTAGAACTAACTTTTTTAATAGTGGAAACTATCTCTGTTGCCGATATGTTATTTGTGTAGATAATTTTGCAACTGTGAGAGGTTGAATGTTTATCAGCAGAGCTGTTTTATCACACTTTTTGTTATATATTTTGACAAGTCTTAGGTGCTGATATTATATTGGTGAATAAGAGTTTATTTAATTCACAGTTAATTCACTATATCTATAGATCTACATTAATCTATCAGAACCCACCTAAGGGCTGTTCATATGGTATAAAGCTATTACAGTTTCATTAGAGTGGTAAAATGTCCTTAGAGTGGTAAAAACAGCTTACCTTAAGCTGTAGCTGATTTACCTATTTATTGAGCCTCACTAGATCTAGAGCAAGAGTTATCCTATATTCCACAATATTGACAAGCTGGCCTATTAAGGGGGGCACTTAAAAGTCACATAAAAAAATAAATTTTAATATATATGTATAAATATGTGTGTGTATATAGATATATATATACATTTATTTTTAATAATATCACCTGAGGTTTAATTAAGCCACATTTTGTCATATATATTGCTAATATAAGCATAGCTTGTCACTAATGTACACATATTGCTTTTTCACTTTAGCAGAGATAAATCTGTCTCATTTTTCTTCTTTTGCACATGGAAACATTCCTTACACATAGTAAAGTCAATTCACCTATTATACCTGTCAAACATAAAGATAAGAAACACAACTTGATACAACTAATGAATCAGCACTTTCTAAAATAGAACTTCAACCACTAGTTAGACAACTATCAGACATATTCCTGCCTCAATTTGAATCTGTGAAAGTACAAATATTGAGTCTAACAATAGAAATTAGACAATTTGCTAAAAGACTGAGAGGATAGGGTCTCTGAAGCAGAGGATACAATTAACACTCAAGCTCTGTCATTAAATTCTAATGAAAAAAACCTCAAATTATTGCAAACTAGACTAGATGACTTAGAAGATTGTTCGAAGCATAATAACTTAAAAATCATTGGCCTCCCGGAGAACTGAGAATTTTCAGATATGCTCAATTTTGCTGCTGTAATATTACCTCGAGTTCTTGGAGTTCAGCAGCAAAATATACCCTTAGCCATTGAGAGAGCACATAGGATGGGTTTATCGAAAACAAATAACACAGGTTTTAAATTAAACAAGTGTATACAAAGAAAGCGGGTCTCAAGCGAAATTTGAAATCCAATGCACCTTTATTGTGAGCAAAATAGAAAGTAAAAAGTAAAATAATAGGACATAAAAACTACATGTAGACTAAGTGGTCAGACGCGTTTCGGCTCACGCCTTCATCTGTGACCTGTACATTATACTCTGCTAAGCATGTATATACCCTAAAGGTATTGCTGATTGGTTGATTGGTGTACAGAACAATCAGTTAATTACGGTTGAGAGAACACCCTCTTAAAATTTAACCCCTTGAAAAATGCATATAACAGAAAATGCATGTTGTAAACAAACAGATTATCAAATGTTAAAAGCTTATGTGCAACAGAGACTAATAGTAATGAAACACAATACAATAATACACACTACAATGATAGTAATGGCTGCTGAAAAATGTATATGTACAGACGTGCCTGCTAAAAACATCGCTCAGACGTGTAAAATTTAATTTCACTAATCAAATGTTATATTTAATCAATATTAATTAATTTTACCTTTAATTTTTATTTAAATTTTATTTAATTTTTATTTAATTTTTGTAAACTTATAATAGTGAGCTCAAAAAGAAAAGAAAAGAGGAAAAAGAGAATAAAAATAAAAATAGAATTTGACTGGGGGGAAAGGTTTCCTGGACTATTAACATATTTTGTCACATAAATTTAAGGACATTTTTAACTGTAAAAGTTGTCACTTGAACCATCGTCCCTTTGCCAAATCAAAGCTCTTCTTAATCAAAAAACTTTATCACTAAATCTTAGGTTTTATACCACATTGAGAGAACTGCAAAAAGCCATAGATTCTCATAGCAAGTGTTTTTCAGCAGTGATTGGTCAGGAACATATATTATATGTACTATAGTATTGAGCTTATATAGAGGTTTTAATATGTATGTGCCCCTAATGACCCCTATTATAGCAAACCCCACTCTAATCACTCTAATCACCAACCCTCCCTGGAGGGAAAGTGTGATAATAAAGTAAGATACTTAAAGACACGGAATTATCTCCTATGGTGTCCATAGCACCTGGATGAACTAAGTACTAAGGGTCCAGATAGCGTGGGTACCTCTTAATTCTTCCTACCAGGATATCCACTCTGTTGGGTGGTTCCATAAGCCCTGCTCTAACATTGTATTCTGATAAATCTGTACTACCAGGGTGATTTTAAGTTCCTATTTCCAGACATTTATGATGTCTGAATCAATATTGAAGCCAAGTGGTACTCTTGTTCTCAGAACAAAAATCCAAAACGCTTCTCTCTTGGAGAGGATCTCATCCAGATTTCCCCCCCTTTGGGGGCGACGAATTTGTTCTATCACAAGCCACTTGAATGTGTTCACTTTACAGTCATGTTTGACTATAAAGTGCTCTGCCAGTGCTGAACATGGAGAGATATTAGAGATATCATTAAGATGTTCTCTAATCCTTTCACGGGCTTCCCTTGTAGTCTTACCCACATATTGAAGATTACATGAGTGACATCTGACTAAATAAACAACATATTTGTTCCTACAATTTGAAAAATGTTCCAAATTGTAAATTCTTTGGGTGACGCAGGATTGGAAATGTTTAGAGACCTCAGCATGACCACAGGCTTTACAGTTGGTTTTCCCACATTTGAAGTGACCATGGGTCGCCAGCCAGTTGCCTTGCTTGGTCTGAGAGCGGATCATGCTGGGTGACAAACAATTTCCCAAAGTTTGATTGCGTCTTGAGACGAAACGAAAACCCCTTTTAATAATAGGGTTTAAAGAAGCGTCTCCCATAAGCATAGGCAAGTTCTGTTTAATAATCTTGATTATCTGATCATATTGTCTACTGTACCTAGTGCTGAAGATAATCTTTTCTTCTTGTTTAGTTTGACTATTTGGCCTAGATTTGAATCTGTCCCTTAGTAGAGAAGACCTATCCAAAGCTTGTACCTGTGTTAGAGCTTTATCTATCACTGGCATTGTGTACCCG
This sequence comes from Bombina bombina, assembly GCF_027579735.1. Lineage (NCBI taxonomy): Eukaryota > Metazoa > Chordata > Amphibia > Anura > Bombinatoridae > Bombina > Bombina bombina. The sequence continues at coordinate 108,227,297 of NC_069502.1, forward strand.
CGTTCAAGAAATTTCTGTGTTAACATGGTACTCTCTGACAAAAAAGTTTCTTTATTAGAACAGTTACGTTTTAACCTGATCATTTCACCCTTTATCATACCAAATCCAGTGCTTTTGGGATGCAAGCTCTTTGCATGCAGCAAAGCATTGGACTTGATGGGTTTGGAGTACAGTTCAGTAGAGATGGTATTGCTACAAACATCACCTATCAATGTTAGATCAAGATAGGGAATCTTGGTACAGTCACATGTATATGTGAAACTTAAACCGCATCTGTTAACATTGAGGGATGCAACAAACTCATCTACTTCCTGTAATGTACCTTCCCAGATAAAGAGCAGGTCGTCAATGTAACGCCTGTAGAATCTGATACATTGACGAAAAGAGTTTTCCTGTCCATAAACGTGGAACAGCTCCCACCAACCCATAAATAGGTTGGCATAGGAGGGGGCGAATTTCGCCCCCATAGCTGTTCCACGTTTCTGGAGAAAAAACTCATTTTCAAACAGAAAATAGTTGTGATTGAGTAAAAACTCTATCACATCCATTACATAGTTCTTGAAATCTGTTGAATAATTACTAAATCTGTCTAGGAAAAATCTTACTGATTGTAAACCTAAACTGTGTGGAATGGCTGAATACAGCCCCACTACATCCACAGTTAGCCATATGTAATCCTGAGACCAGACTTCCTTATCCAAGAGATTCAAGAGATGTTTGGTATCTTTTAGAAAGCTTGGGATAAGTTGGACTAGGGGCTGAAGGATGCTGTCTATCCAGGCTGATAATTAAACAGACCTATTATGGTACAATTTCTGAATTACCAAGACAAAATGAATATATTAAAATTATACAGGAAATTAGACAATTTTCTAGGAGAACATAAGATATTACTTTTTTAGGATTTCTCCAGTGAAACCTCACTTAAAGAAAATAAATTACACCATGCTGCACAAAATTGATTAATAACGGATTTAAAGCTAGGCACATTTAGACTCAAGTTTGCCAGCTGCCCTCCATTAACAAAATTACCCAACCAGTGGGTGAAACAGAGAAAGTAGACAGACAGGGCTGTAATTCAACCTCAGATCAGATTCCAAGCCCCACAGTCCCTCTGTGCACCACAGCTAATCTCATATAATACCCTAGCTCTGAAACCTCTCATTCAGCTACATACCAAAATCAGATTATACACTCACCCTAAAACCCCTCAGTCAGCAGCATACCAACATCAGATTATACACTCAACCTAAAACCCTTCAGTCAGCAGCATACCAACATCAGATTAATTATACACTCACCCTAAAACCCCTCAGTCAGAAGCATACCAGCATCAGATTATACACTCACCCTAAAACCCCTCAGTCAACAGCATACCAACATCAGATTAAACACTCACCAAAAAACCTTAGTCTGCTACATACCAACATCAAATTATACACTCACTCTAAAACCCCTCAGTCAGCAACATACCAACATCCGATTATACATTCACCCTAAAACCCCTCAGTCAGCATCATATCAACATCAGATTATACACTCACCCTAAAACCCCTTAGTCAGCTACATGCCAACATCAGATTATACAATTACACTTAAACTCCTCAGTGAGCTACATACAAAAATCAGATTATATACTCAGCCTAAAACCTCTCAGTCAGCTACATACAAACATCAGATTATACACTCCCCCTAAAACCCCTCAGTCAGCAGCATTCCAACATTAGATTATACACTCACCCTAAAACCCCTTAGTCAACTACATACTAACATCAAATTATACACTCACACTAAAACCCCTCAGTCAGATACATACCAACATCAGATTAAACACTCACCCTAAAACCCCTCAGCTACATACAAACATCAGATTATACACTCACCCTAAAACCCCTTAGTCAGCAGCATATCAACATCAGTTTATACTCTCACCTTAAAACCCCTTAGTCAGCTACATACGAACATCAGATTGTACACTCACACTAAAACCCCTCAGTCAGCTACATACAAACATCAGATTATACACTCACACTAAAACCCATCAGCCACCTACATACAAACATCAGATTAAACACTCGCCCTAAAACCCCTCAGTCAGCTAAATACAAACATCAGATTATACACTCACCCTAAAACTCCTTAGTCAACTACATACCAACATCAGGTTATACACTCACCCTAAAACTCCTCATTCAGCAGCATACCAACATCAGGTTATACACTCACCCTAAAACCCCTCAATCAGCTGCATATCAACATCAGATTATACACTCACACTAAAACCCCTCAATCAGATGCATATCAACATCAGATTATACACTCACACTAAAACCCCTCAATCAGCAACATACCAACATCAGATTATACACTCACCCTAAAACCCCTCAATCAGCTGCATATCAACATCAGATTATACACTCAAACTAAAACCCCTCAATCAGATGCATATCAACATCAGATTATACACTCACACTAAAACCCCTCAATCAGCAACATACCAACATCAGATTATACACTCACCCTAAAACCCCTCAATTAGCTGCATATCAACATCAGATTATACACTCACCCTAAAACCCTTCAGTCAGCAGCATACCAACATCAGATTATACACTAACCCTAAAACCCCTCAGTCAGCAGCATACCAACATCAGATTATACACTCACCCTAAAACCCCTCAATCAGCTGCATATCAACATCAGATTATACACTCACCCTAAAACCCCTCAATCAGCAGCATACCGACATCAGATTATACACTCACCCTAAAACCCCTCAATCAGCTGCATATCAACATCAGATTATACACTCACCCTAAAACCCTTCAGTCAGCAGCATACCAACATCAGATTATACACTCACCCTAAAACCCCTCAGTCAGCAGCATATCAACATCAGATTATACACTCACACTAAAACCCCTCAATCAGCAACATACCAACATCAGATTATACACTCACCCTAAAACCCCTCAATTAGCTGCATATCAACATCAGATTATACACTCACCCTAAAACCCTTCAGTCAGCAGCATACCAACATCAGATTATACACTAACCCTAAAACCCCTCAGTCAGCAGCATACCAACATCAGATTATACACTCACCCTAAAACCCCTCAATCAGCTGCATATCAACATCAGATTATACACTCACCCTAAAACCCCTCAGTCAGCAGCATACCGACATCAGATTATACACTCACCCTAAAACCCCTCAATCAGCTGCATACCAACATCAGATTATACACTTACACTAAAACCCTTCAGTCGGCAACATACCAACATCAGATTATGCACTAACCCTACTCAAACACATCCTACACGTTTCATGCCGAAAAGGCACTTTGTGAGGGATTAGTGGGAACTCCTCTTCCACTCTCTCATAGGGCACTAGGTTAACCCTTCATTAACCATGTAAAGACACACACACACATATATATATATATATATATATATATATATATATATATATACAAAAGTGCATAAGTGCAAAAAAGTGCAATGTGAAGCTTTACAACTAATTTGAGACAATATTATTTTCTATTAATTCATGTTACATCCAGTTATTGGACAGTGCAATAATAATAGTGTAACTCAAGTGAAACCCCTAATGTTATATATATATATTATATATATATATATATAACATTATTCAGTATGAAAAAAAGTATAATAAAGTAAGTATATATAAATGGGACAAGTAACATTATGATGATATCCTCTTGTCATTTATATATTCATATGATAAAGTCTCGATAGAGTTATGTAAGGAAAGGGATAACATTTACAGGTGGATGGAATAACAATTAAAGAACATATATAAATATATAAATGCACCCTAATACACTTACATGATATTGTCCATGTATTTAATGAATTAGCAAGATCACAAATTGAAACTGTCAACATCCACAGGCGTGGAGGTATCAGCAGCACAGTGATTAACTGGAATAATACAACATGTATAGTATAGTGTAACGTATTGCAATGTGGCACAAAGTAATGCAATTACCGTAGATGGACAAAGACAAGAACAAATCTTGTGTTCAATGCCTTAATTACATCACACTACACTATGGGGTCTATTTATCAAAGCGTCAACTGAAAATATGCTGGAATTCCGCGTCGTAATTGTCGCGAGATTGATCCACCGTAGTTATCAAAGTGTCAAGATCGGCTAATGTTAAAATTTGTGACGTAAAATACGATCCCGCAATCTCAATCCGACGCAGATCGATGCGAGTTGAAAACCTTGGTATTCAAGCGGAATTTTGTTAATTCGCCCTCCTATTAGACACTATTTGAAGCTTTCACGGAGTTATCAAAAATTTTACATTTACGCTTGCGTCTTTTCTGACTCAGCGTACCAAGTTTTCAATCTGCAACCCTTGAGGTCGTGGATGCCTTAGAAGTCAATGGGAGTCTGAAAACACAGAAAGTTTATGTTCGATACTGCAAGAGAATGAAGTATATTACATAATAAAAGTAAATTAGAAACTTTATTAAATTTGTATACCCGTTCTAAATCAAACAATATTATTGCTCCACATTTGGTGCACTAGTAGATATAGGGATAACGATGAAAAATACATTACTACTTATGGATTAGGCTACAACTTTGTCTCTCATTACAAAGCAAGGGGACAATATTATTTCTACATATTTGGTGCAAATGTCGCCCCAAACTTGTTGCATTAATAGATATAGAGATAAAAATGAAATAAATACACAAAATAATATAGCTAACTTCCTTTTTATTTTTTGTGAGAAATCTATGTGCACCAAGTCCCACTCTCCACTTTGCGCCATATTTGGCTCAACAATTTTTCGCAACAATTATGATGCAAACTCCTTAATAACCCACACACTAGTGAATTTTTTCACCACTTTTGATTGAAATATGCATAATCACATGATTTATGACATCTGCCAATCTGATTCAAATACACATTATAAACTATCACTAACAAATCAAATTGCTCGATACTTGTGCCATTGATCACTCATCAGAACTTGTAAGTGCCATTTGTTAAATTGTGTATTGTTACATTGTGTATTATACTTTGAAAGTATGTATATCTGAAATTACTATTAAAGATAAACATTGATGCTGACATTAGGACGCACAATGTAATATTTTAGACAAGGATTTTAAAATTCGAATTGATGTTTGATTCAGTATAATCTTAAACTGTTAGCTCAAAGGGATAGCCCACCTAACTTTAAACTGTCATGATTCAGATACAGCATAAATTAAAATCACCTCTTTACTGGCATGCTATTTTCAGTGTATTTCTTCCTTCTCTTGAATTTATTTTTCAGTAAGAAATGTCATTTTATATGCCAGCCCATTTTATAACACCTGTGTAGGGGTGGATTTTAAAAATAGATTGCAATCAGGAGGGGTTAGACAGGTACAGAGGGAAAACTGGCCCAGCTCTTCAAGGGACAGGAAACCCCAAAATATTATTTCATGATTTGGATAGAACATACAATTTTAAACAACTTTCAAATTTAATTACATTATCAAATTTGCTTCATTTTCTTGTTATCCTTTGCTGAAGGAACAGCATTGCACTACTGGCAGCTAGCTGAACACATCTATTTAGCCAATCACAAGAGACAAATGTGTGCAGGCACCAATTAGCAGCTAGCTCCCACTAGTACAACTTAAATGTTTACTTTCCTATCCCTTTAAAATATCCATTGATTGCAAATAAATACATATGATACCCTGATTACATGTTATATTCGCAATTATTCCTGCTCAGAATAATAATACATTTACAATATATACATTTAGTGGTATAAATAAACACAGAGATATGACAGACAACATTGTTTAAAACAAAAAAAGGAACTTAGGGACATGTAAATATGTTTGCAAAAGATTTCTGACATAACACACACACACACACACACACACACATATATATATATATATATATATATATATATATATATATATATATATATATACACACACACAAGTATGTGCAAGGATATATGTACAAATTCTAGCATTAATAATAATAATAATCTAAAAAATAAATAATAAATATGACTCCTAGAAATACAAATACACATTAATTTATGTGAAAGTATCATATAACAAATCAATATAAAAATAACTTTCTATGAGATATTGTTTGTTTAGGTATAAATCAATCTATTTCTTGGACATTAACAGTTGAAAAATAAAAGATTAGCTTTAGAGATATGTGGTTGTTCATGGACAGTAATGAAATGGTATAAATAAAGTTTGGAAAAACCCGAATAGCCGTGACATTGATGACTGTTAGTTAACACCAGTCCGCACCGTACTTGACGCGCATGTTTTTGACGGCTTTTTAGATAAATAAGGAGAATGTATTCAGGTCTGTGGCAGCGATGTCTGGCGAGCGTATTGACGCCGGCGAATGCAACATAGTCGAAGCTTTGATAAATAGGCCTCTATTTACCTGTATATGACTTAAGATCCCAGATCTCATTAATACCGTTGGGTACACCTGTCTGTAAAGCAAAAATCCAATAAGCTTCTTTTCTATTTAGCCTAGCAAATCTGTCACCACCTTTTATGTTATTAGGTACACAGTCTATTGCTTGAAAGGAGAACATATCCCTAATTTTCTGATTACTATGCATTGTAAAATGTCTTGCTACCAGTGTCCTAATTGGATCAGCATTCATGGAATTAATGTGTTCTCTAATATGATCTTTCAAAAGACGGGTTGTGCGACCTGTGTACTGTTTCTGACAGATTTTGCATGTTATTAAATATACAAAAAATTTGGAATTACATGTTAAGTGACAAAATATATTGTACTGTTTACCTGTTACACTAGAATAAAACTCATCACCCCTGGAGACATATTCACAGCTTTTACATGGCAAAGTTCCACACTTGAAGAAACCCTTCTAAGGATGTAACCAACTTTTAGTATGTTTTCCTCTTACAGATAAATCCCTTTTAAGGATATCCTAAAGTGTCCTTGCTCTCTTAGATATACAATCTATGCCTTTTTCAGTAATTTGCATACCTATATGTGGATCTTTCTCTAAAATGGTCATAGCTCTACATTAAATGTCACAAATTTGTCTGTACTGCTTACTGTACATAGTAATAAATCTGAAAGGACTTCCCTCCTTTGTTTGCTTGTTTTTGTTCCTAAGTAACACAGATCTATCCATTTTGCCTACTTCTTCTCAGATTTTGTCATGGGACCAGGACACATCTCCTTACCAGGGGGTCCTCAGATCTGGTAGCGGGTGTCCTCCTGGACCTTCTCGTATCTCCGATGCAGCTGGCATTTGCGGGTGCGCGTGTCATGTCGCTGGCATCAGAGCAGTGCGGGGAGTGTCCAGAGAACACTCCTCCACTAGCTGAATTCTGATTGGCCTCCTAGGGGGTGACTCCTAGCATCACCATGGTTATGGGGGTGTTCCTTGTCCCTATGAGCTATAAAGCCTGGACAGTCCCCTAGTTCAGTGCTAGGTTATTCTGCCTGTTTCCAGAGACCAACCTTTTTTTTTACAAGTACCTTTTTTCCTGAGTCCTTATCATTAGTGATGTCGCGAACTGTTCGCCGGAGAACAGTTCCCGGCGATCTTAGCTTGTTTGCATTCGCCGTGGCAGGCAAACATATGCGATGTTCGATCCGCCCCCTATTCGTCATCATTGAGGAAACTTTGACCCTGTATCTCACAGTCTGCAGACACATTTGAGCCAATCAGCAGCAGACACTCCCTCCCAGACCCTCCCAGCTCCTGGGCAGCAGCCATTTTAGATTCATTACGATCCTGCATTCTTAGTGAGAGGAGGTTTAGTGCTGCTGCTGGTGATTTTATAGGGCAATAGATAGCTAGGCTAGTGTATTCAGTGTCCACTACAGTCCTGAAGGACTCATCTAATCTCTGCTGTAAGGACACCTTTTTAGGGCTAGAACTTCAGTCGTTTTTTTTTTGTTTTTTTGTTTTTTATTTGCATTTGCCTGCCTGTCAGCCTGTGTGTGAGGCTCACAGCATATACTGTGATTAATTCTTCTGTGCCACCACTGATATCTGCTTAACATTAGTGTAATTTAAAAAAAAAAACTTTTACATAATTTTGCTAGTGTAATCTAATTTCATTTTCCATCAGGCCTGTGTGTCAGGCCCACATCATATACTGTGATTAATAGCTCTGTTTTCCACCACTTATATCTGGTGTAACATTAGTGTAAATTTTTTTTTAAAAAAGTTTTACATCAGTCTGCCATTGTTATTTAATTTTAGTTGCCAGGCCAGCGTGCCACTAGTGCCAGCCTGTGTAAGGGCCTAAGGGAACATTAGTGTAAATTTAAAAAAAAAAAACTTTTACATCAGTCTGCTATTGTTATTTAATTTTAGTTGCCAGGCCAGCGTGCCACTAGTGCCAGCCTGTGTAAGGGCCTAAGGGAACATTAGTGTAAATTTTTTTAAAAAACACTTTTACATCAGTCTGCTATTGTGATTTAATTTTAGTTGCCAGGCCAGCGTGCCACTAGTGCCAGACTGTGTAAGGGCCTAAGGGAACATTAGTGTAAATTTAAAAAAAAAAACCTTTTACATCAGTCTGCTGTTGTTATTTAATTTTAGTTGCCAGGCCAGCGGGCCACTAGTGCCAGCCTGTGTAAGGGCCTAAGGGAACATTAGTGTAAATTTAAAAAAAAAAACTTTTACATCAGTCTGCTATTGTTATTTAATTTTAGTTGCCAGGCCAGCGTGCCACTAGTGCCAGCCTGTGTAAGGGCCTAAGGGAACATTAGTGTACATTTTTTTTAAAAAACCTTTAACATCAGTCTGCTATTGTTATTTAATTTTAGTTGCCAGGCCAGCGTGCCACTAGTGCCAGCCTGTGTAAGGGACTAAGGGAACATTAGTGTAAATGTTTTTTAAAAAAACTTTTACATCAGTCTGCTATTGTTATTTAATTTTAGTTGCCAGGCCAGCGTGCCACTAGTGCCAGCCTGTGTAAGGGCCTAAGGGAACATTAGAGTAAATTTTAAAATTTTTTTTTTTTACATCAGTCTGCTATTGTTATTTAATTTTAGTTGCCATGCCAGTGTGCCACTAGTGCCAGCCTGTGTAAGGGCCTAAGGGAACATTAGTGTACATTTTTTTTAAAAAAACTTTTACATCAGTCTGCTATTGTTATTTAATTTTAGTTGCCAGGCCAGCATGCCACTAGTGCCAGCCTGTGTGTCAGGCTCCCAGCATATACTGTGCCTACTTCCATCCTCAGTGCCACCACTCCTATCTGGTGTAACATTAGTTTAAATTTTGTAAAAAAAAAACTTTTACATCAGTCTGCTAGTGTTATTTAATTTTAGTTGCCAGGCCAGCCTGCCACTAGTGCCAGCCTGTGTGTCAGGCTCCCAGCATATACTGTGCCTACTTCCATCCTCAGTGCCACCACTCATATCTGGTGTAACATTAGTGTAACTTTTTAAAAAAAAAAAAAACTTTTACATCAGTCTGCTAGTGTTATTTAATTGCAGTTGCCTGTCTATCAGCGTGTGTGCCAGGCCCACTTTCCAACTAGTGCCACGAATCATATTTGTTATAACAGTAGTGTAAATATTTTAAATAAAAACTTTTTTGACTGTGAAACATCAGTCTGTTAGTGTAATCTAATTGTAGTGGCCTGCCGGCCAGCGTGTGTCCTAGGCCCACTTGCCAAGTTAGTGGCACCACTCATATTTGTTGTAACAGTAGTGTAAATATTTAAAATAAAAACTTTTTTGACTGTGAATCATCAGTCTGCTAGTGCAATTGAATTGCAGTTGCCTGCCTGCCAGCGTGTGTGCCAGGCCCACTTGCCAACTAGGGCCACCAATCATATTTGTTATAACAGTAGTGTAAATATTTAATAAAAAACTTTTTTTACTGTGAAACATCAGTCTGCTATTGTAATCTAATTGAAGTTGCCTGCCTGCCAGCATGTGTGCCAGGCCCACTTGCCAAGTTGTAAATATTTAAAAAAAAAACGTTTTTGACTGTGAAACATCAGTCAGCTAGTGCAATCTAATTGCAGTTGCCTGCCTGCCAGCGTGTGTGCCAGTCCCACTTGCCAACTAGTGCCACCACTCATATTTGTTATAACAGTAGTGTAAATATTTAATAAAAAAACTTTTTTGACTGTGAAACATCAGTCTGCTATTGTAATCTAATTGAAGTTGCCTGCCTGCCAGCGTGTGTGCCAGGCCCACTTGCCAAGTTAGTGGCACCACTCATATTTGTTGTAACAGTAGTGTAAATATTTAAAAAAAAAAACTTTTTTGACTGTGAAACATCATTCAGCTAGTGTAATCTAATTGCAGTTGCCTGCCTGCCAGCGTGTGTGCCAGGCCCACTTGCCAACTAGTGCCAACAATCAGATTTGTTGTAACAGTAGTGTAAATTTTTAAATTAAAACATTTTTGGACTGTGAAACATCAGTCTGCTATTGTAATCTTATTGCATTTGCCTGCCTGCCAGCGTGTGTGCCAGGCCCACTTGACAAGTTAGTTGCACCACTCATATTTGTTGTAACAGTAGTTTAAATATTTAAAAAATAAACTTTTTTGACTGTGAAACATCAGTCTGCTTTTTTGTGTCAGGCTCACAGCGTATACTGTGCCCACTTGCCCAGTGCCACCACTCATATCTTGTTTAATAGTAGTGTAAGTGTACATTTCAAAAAAATAAACTTTTTGGATTGTGAAACATCAGTCTGCTTTTTTGTGTCCGGCTCACAGCGTATACTGTGCCCACTTGACCAGTGCCACCACTTATATCTTGTTTAATATTAGTGTAAGTGTACATTTAAAAAAAAAAAACTTTTTGGATTGTGAAACATCAGTCTGCTTTTTTGTGTCAGGCTCACAGCGTATACTGTGCCCACTTGCCCAGTGGCACCACTCATATTTTGTTTAATAGTAGTGTAAGTGTACATTTAAAAAAAAATGACAGGCAGAGGCAGGCCACCCCGCAGGTGCCGTCGTGGTCGTGGTGCTGTGATTCCCTTTGACCCTACAACTATGCACAGTGTTCAGAGGCCACGTGCCATGAACGCGAAAAGTTCTGAGGAGGACCTAGTTGAATAGCTAACAAAGCCGCCATCCTCCCCCTGGTCCAGCATCTTCAGCCACGTCAACCACTGCTGTCCTCCTTGCCCCCTCTCAACCATCCGCCACTCAGTCTCTCTTACGTAGCAGTCCCTGGTCATCTTCCCACAGTCAGGTGTCTGTCAAAGACATGTTTGAGTGTAAGAAACCAATTTCCCAAAGTCCCCCCCTTGCCTGGCATCTGACAGCTGGCTTGTCTGAACTCTTAGCCCGCCAGCTTTTACCATACAAGCTGGTGGAGTCTGAGGCGTTCAAAAAATTTGTATCTATTGGGACACCGCAGTGGAAGGTACCCGGCCGAAATTTCTTTTCACAAAAGGCAATCCCCAACCTGTACTCGATTGTGTGAAAGGACGTAATGGCATGTCTGGCACACAGCGTTGGGGCAAGGGTCCATCTGACCACTGATAGCTGGTCTGCAAAGCATGGTCAGGGCAGGTATATAACCTACACTGCACATTGGGTAAATCTGCTGACGGCTGACAAGCATGGAATGGGTGGCTCTGCAGAGGAGTTGGTGACACCGCCACGACTTGCAGGCAGGCCTGCTGCTACCTCCTCTACTCCTTCTACTCCATCCTCTTCCATAACCTCTTCCTCGGCTGAGTCCTCTTCTGCTGCTGCATCTTGCTCCACATCAACGGCACCCCCCAGCTCCCCAGGTACTATTCAACATCCCAGGTACGGCAGTGTCACGCCGTCTTGGGGTTGACTTGCCTGAAACCCGAGAGTCACACCGCACCAGCACTCCTGTCCGCCCTGAACGCACAGGTGGATCAGTGGCTGACTCCGCACCAACTGGAGATTGGCAAAGTTGTTTCTGACAACAGAAGTAATTTGGTGGCGGCATTGAAATTGGGCAAGTTGACACATGTGCCGTGCATGGCACATGTGTGTAATTTGATTGTACAACGCTTTGTGCATAAGTACCCAGGCTTACAGGACATCCTGAAGCAGGCCAGGAAGGTGTGTGGCCATTTCAGGCGTTCCTACACGGCCATGGCGCACTTGTCCGATATCCAGCGGCGAAACAACCTGCCAGTGAGGCGCTTGATTTGTGACAGCCCGACACATTGGAATTCAACACAACTAATGTTCGACCGCCTGCTCCAACAAGAAAAAGCTGTTAACGAGTATTTGTATGACCGGGGTGCTAGGACAGCCTCTGGGGAGCTGGGGATTTTTTTGCCATGTTACTGGACGCTCATGCGCAATGCCTGTAGGCTCATGCGTCCTTTTGAGGAAGTGACAAACCTAGTCAGTCGCACCGAAGGCACCATCAGCGACATCATACCATTTGTTTTCTTCCTGGAGCGTGCCCTGCGAAGAGTGCTGGATCAGGCCGTAGATGAGCTTGAAGAGGAAGAGGTAGAGTTGTGGTCTCCATCACCACCAGAAACAGCCTTATCAGCATTGCTTGCTGGACCAGCAGCAACGCAGGAAGAGGATTGTGAGGAAGAGGAGTCAGAGGAGGAATGTGGCTTTAAGGAGGAGGAGGAAGACCAAGCACAACAGGCATCCCAGGGTGCTCGTTGTTGTCACCTATCTGGTACCCGTGGTGTTGTACGTGGCTGGGGGGAAGAAGATACCTTCAGTGAGATCAGTGAGGACGAGGAATGGGACATGATTAGCTCGGCATCCAACCTTGTGCAAATGGGGTCTTTCATGCTGTTGTGCCTGTTGAGGGACCCTCATATAAAAAAGCTGAAGGAGAACGACCTGTACTGGGTGTCCACGCTACTAGACCCCCGGTATAAGCATAAAGTTACTGAAATGTTACCCAATTCCCCCAAGTCGGAAAGGATGGAGCAGTTCAAAAATAAATTAAAAAGTATGCTTTACACAGCGTATAAGGGTGATGTCACAGCACAAAGGGAATCTAACAGGGGAAGAGATGAAAGTAATCCTCCTCCTCCTCCCACAACCACGCCGGCAAGGACAGGACGCTTTCCAGACGTGTTGTTGATGGAGGACATGCGGACCTTTTTAACTCCTATGCAAAGCCACAGCCCTTCAGGATCCAGCCTCAGAGAAAGACTCAACCGACAGGTAGCAGATTACCTCGCATTAACTGCGGATCTCGACACTCTGAGGAGCGATGGACCCCTTGACTACTGGGTGTGCAGGCTTGACCTGTGGCCTGAGCTATCCCAATTTGCAATCAAACTTCTGGCCTGCCCCGCTTCAAGTGTCCTGTCAGAAAGGACTTTCAGTGCAGCAGGAGGTATTGTCACTGAGAAGAGAAGTCGCCTAGGTCAAAAAAGTCTTGATTATCTCACCTTTATTAAAATGAATGAGGGATGGATCCTGAAGGGACTGACATTGTGCGATACATTAGAGTAAAAAAGGCCTGATGAGATGAGCTGCCTTGGGCTACAAATGGTACACACGCTGCTGTATTTTATCTTTGAATGCCGGATGACTTGCGTGACTTATTTGCCAACAACTAGGGTTCAAGCCGCAATGTTTTAGGGCACTTTCTAACTGTCAAACAAACATCAATTTTTCTGGCCGCTGCTACAGCAGCGGCTGCAACAATACCTTATTTTTCAGGCATTTGTACATGCCTAATTTTTCTGGCCTCTGGTGCTGCACTGTGGCTACAAAACACAAACCAAAAAAAAAGGCACATAACAGTGATTAAACTGTTAAGAATAGTACTACTTAACACACCACTCATATCTGGTGGCACAGTAGATTGCACGCGCAGTGCCCCAAATTTGAAGTAGGAGGACCGACCAAGCATCTTTTTCCATCTCCCGGTTCCTAAAAATTATCTTCGGGTTCCTAAAATCGATGCCATACCTGTACTCAATTGTGCAAAAGGATGGCATATGTGGTATTTCATGTTGTTGTGCCTGTTGAGGGTCGTGGACCCTCGTATAAAAAGGCTGAAGGAGAACAACCTGTACTGGGTGTCAAAGCATCTTTTTCCATCTCCCGGTTCCGACCTAAAAATTGTCTCCGGGTTCCTAAAATCGATGCCATACCTGTACTCGATTGTGCAAAAGGATGGCATATGTGGTATTTCATGCTGTTGTGCCTGTTGAGGGTCGGGGACCCAAGTATAAAAAGGCTGAAGGAGAACGACCTGTACTGGGTGTCCAAGCATCTTTTTCCATCTCCCGGTTCCTAAAAATTATCTCCGGGTTCCTAAAATCGATGCCATACCTGTACTCTATTGTGCAAAAGGATGGCATATGTGGTGTTTCATGCTGTTGTTTCTGTTGAGGGTCCGGGACACCCGTATAAAAAGGCTAAAGGAGACCGACCTGTACTGGGTGTCCAAGCATCTTTTTCCATCTCCCGGTTCCTTCCTAAAAATTGTCTCCGGGTTCCTAAAATCGATGCCATACCTGTACTCAATTGTGCAAAAGGATGGCATATGTGGTGTTTCATGCTGTTGTTTCTGTTGAGGGTCGGGGACACCCGTATAAAAAGGCTGAAGGAGAACGACCTGTACTGGGTGTCCAAGCATCTTTTTCCATCTCCCGGTTCCTAAAAATTATCTCTGGGTTCCTAAAATCGATGCCATACCTGTACTCTATTGTGCAAAAGGATGGCATATGTGGTGTTTCATGCTGTTGTTTCTGTTGAGGGTCGGGGACACCCGTATAAAAAGGCTGAAGGAGAACGACCTGTACTGGGTGTCCAAGCATCTTTTTCCATCTCCCGGTTCCTAAAAATTATCTCCGGCTTCCTAAAATCGATGCCATACCTGTACTGGATTGTGCAAAAGGAGGGCATATGTGGTGTTTCATGCTGTTGTTTCTGTTGAGGGTCGGGACCCTCGTATAAAAAGGCTGATGGAGAACGACCTGTACTGGGTGTCCAAACATCTTTTTCCATTTCCCGGATGTAGCGGTACTCCACTAGGGGGTCTCCCTTCCTCTGTCCAAACCCAGGGGTGGCCACCGGATAGTGGGACCAGAGATATAGTTGCTGAGACCGGGGTCAAGCCAGCGGGTGTATCTCCCACAGCTGGGCTGGTCTCAGTGGACTCCCAGTCAGGTAGCGTCCTCTCTGCCCTGCAGCTCTTTCTTGGCAGGTATCGTCCCCTCTGCCTGTCTGCTTCTAGGCAGGAATAAATCCCCCTGCCAGGCGGCTTCTTGGCAGGAATAGATCCCTATGCCTCCAAATAGTGGGACCAGGGCTATCTTGGCTGAGACCAGGGTCAAGCCAGCGGCTGTATCTCCCCCAGCTGGGCTGTTCTCAGTGGACTCCCAGGCAGGTAGCGTCTTCTCTGCCCTGCAGCTCTTTCTTGGCAGGTATCGTCCCCTCTGCCTGTCTGCTTCTAGGCAGGAATAAATCCCCCTGCCAGGCTGCTTCTTGGCAGGAATAGATCCCTCTGCCTCAAAATAGTGGGACCAGGGCTATCGTGGCTGAGACCGGGGTCAAGCCAGCGGCTGTATCTCCCCCAGCTGGGCTGGTCTCAGTGGGCTCCCAGGCAGGCAGCGTCCCCTCTGCCTGTCTGCTTCTAGGCAGGAATAGATCCCTCTGCCTCACTGCACACTTCCAGCAGGTAGCGTGCCCTCTGGTTTCTTATAGGCAGGAATCAATCCCTCTGCCTTGCTGCTCCTTTCAGGCAGGCCAGCTCTTTGCATACAGGCCCACAGACTCTGTAACAGAATGCAGAGTCAGAACCTCTGCAACTGGTATACCTGAAAGAATCAGACAGCACAAAAAGGAAATCCCGGACCCCAACCTGTACTCGATTGTGCAAAAGGAAGTAACCTTACCATGGGTCTCAGACCGCATGTCTTATTGTTTTACTCTGTCAGGGAAATTATATAACTATCAATCGTATCAATCAAATATATATTGCATCTATTGATCTCTGTAATTCGTATCGATCACATGTATATTGCATCTTTTGATCTATGTTATTCGTATCTATCAAATGTATATTGCATCTTTTGGTCTGCCTTGCTGCTCCTTTCAGGCAGGCCAGCTCTTTGCATAGAGGCCCACAGACTCTGTAACAGATCTCTCTTGCAGGGAGAGGTGCAGCCACATTGCAGGGTCAGAACCTCTGCAACTGGTATACTCGAATGTGCAAAAGGAAGTAACCTTACCATGGGTCTCAGACGGCATGTCTTATTGTTATACTCTGTCAGGGAAATTATATAACTATCAATCGTATCAATCAAATATATATTGCATCTATTGATCTCTGTAATTTGTATCGATCAAATGTATATTGCATCTTTTGATCTATGTTATTCGTATCTATCAAATGTATATTGCATCTTTTGATCTGCCTTGCTGCTCCTTTCAGGCAGGCCAGCTCTTTTCATAGAGGGCCACAGACTCTGTAACAGATCTCTCTTGCAGGGAGAGGTGCAGCCACAATGCAGGGTCAGAACCTCTGCAAATGGTATACTCGAATGTGCAAAAGGAAGTAACCTTACCATGGGTCCCAACGGCATGTCTTATTGTTATACTCTGTCAGGGAAATTATATAACTATCAATCGTATCAATGAAATATATATTGCATCTATTGATCTCTGTAATTCGTATCGATCAAATGTATATTGCATCTTTTGATCTATGTTATTCGTATCTATCAAATGTATATTGCATCTTTTGATCTGCCTTGCTGCTCCTTTCAGGCAGGCCAGCTCTTTGTATAGAGGCCCACAGACTCTGTAACAGATCTCTCTTGCAGGGAGAGGTGCAGCCACAATGCAGGGTCAGAACCTCTGCAACTGGTATACTCGAATGTGCAAAAGGAAGTAACCTTACCATGGGTCCCACACCGCATGTCTTATTGTTATACTCTGTCAGGGAAATTATATAACTATCAATCGTATCAATCAAATATATATTGCATCTATTGATCTCTGTAATTCGTATCGATCAAATGTATATTGCATCTGTTGATCTATGCAATTCGTATCTATCAAATGTATATTGCATCTATTGATCTATGGAATTCGTATCTATCAAATGTATATTGCATCTATTGATCTATGTAATTCATATCTATCAAATGTATATTGCATCTTTTGATCTATGTAATTCATATCTATCAAATGTATATTGCATCTATTGATGTAATTTGTATCTATCAAATGTATATTGCATCTTTTGATCCATGTAATTCGTATCTATCAAATGAATATTGCATCGTTTGATCTCTATACTTTGTATCTATCAAATGTAAATTGCATCTTTTGATCTATGTAATTCGTATCTATCAAATGTATATTGCATCTTTTGATCTATGTAATCTATGTTTCTATCTATCAAATCTATCGATCTCGTGGTTGTGCAAATGGACTGTTTGCGGTTGTTTGCGGTGTGTTACACGGGGAGTTTGGTCTGTCACTGTGAAGCGGGCATAACCCTTACACTACCTGATTGATACAACATCATACCTGATGTTTTAAAGCACGTTATTCCAAACAATTTAGGAATGTTAGGTGATTTATGCCCTTTATGGCTTAAAACGAGACTCTGCATCAACTATGTCATTTTCCGTGGGAGTTTTGCCATGGATCCCCCTCTGGCATGCCACAGTCCAGGTGTTAGTCCCCTTGAAACAACTTTTCCATCACTATTGTGGCCAGAAAGAGTCCCTGTGGGTTTTAAAATTCGCCTGTCCATTGAAGTCAATGGCGGTTCGCCCGGTTCGCCGGTTCGCGAACATTTGCAGAAGTTCGCGTTCGCCGTTCGCGAACGCAAAATTTTAGGTTCGCAACATCACTACTTATCATAGCTTGACTTCCTGGCTTTTGACCTCCGGCTTGTTTACTGACTACGCTACTGGCTGCCTGCCCTGACCTCAGATCTGCTGACCACATTTTTGCCTTTTCCTTATCTGTTGTGACGTATCGGATTACTGTTAACATAACTTATATTAGGTTATTCTCTGTCTCCTGCCACTTCTATTCAGGAATAGTGTACACTGACATAATAACCTAGCCAAAAAGAAAATGGAACCCGCAGGAGCTAGTGATCCTATGGCTATGCTCACTCAGCAACTAGCACAGATGATACAGGCCATACAGAAACTCCAAGCTGGCCAAGAGGCCTTACTTACTCCAACGAGAAAGAGAGAGAGGAAACATAGATGCCATGGCTCCACCTCCTTCTTTACCAACACAGCTTCCATGAATTTTTGATGCATCTGCTACTGTACCCACTATTGCCATTTCTGAAAAGTTTTCTGGTAAATGGTCTGAATATCTTATCTTCGTAACTTCCTGTGAGCTGCTATTTTCCCTAAAACCACGCACCTACTTTTGAGATTTTATTAAGGTGCACACAGCCATATCCCTGCTCATTGGACCCCGCAGGCATGGCCAATTACTTCACAAGAACAGTCCTGTCCTGACAACTTCTGTGTTCTATGTGGCTGCTATGAATCCTTTGTATGATGATCCTCTTCGTGCATCTACAGCATGCAATACTCTGCGTTCTCTACTTCAAGGGAGACCTGTGGAGGATTATATTTCTGAATTCTGCAAATTGGCTCCAGACACTGCACTGAACAAAGTGACCCTTATTTACCAATTCCGCCTTGGGCTGAGTGAATATATGAAAAATGAGTTAGCACAAATAAGAATGCCTACTACTCTGGAGGAGTTGATTCTTCTGGTAACTTAACTGGATCAACGCTTCCATGAGAGAATTCAGGAGAAAAAGTCCACTTTATCTCCACTGCCTCGATGCTCTGAATCCTTTGAAAATCCTGCTCCTGACGTTACTCCAGATACTATTTCTACTGATCAAGGTAAACCTATGCAAATAGGCCTAGTTCATGGCCCTTTATCAACAGTAGAGAGATCAAAAAGAAGCCTTTATTGTGCTAAACCAGGTTATGTCTTAAAAGACTGTCCGACGAGACCCCAGTCCGGTACACTCTTACCCTATGCAATCTGTCTTAATCTCCCCTTATATCATACCTAAACTCATCTTACTATTCCTTTTTCCCTACAGCTGAGAGGTAAATCCATCGACCTGACTGCTATCTTAGATTCTGGAGCAAGTACACAACCGATCCAGTTCCAAAAATGCATGTATGTATGCAACAGAAATGCCCTGTATCCAAAAGGAAAAAAAACGATTTTAAAACCATCTTATTTCCTTGCTACTCAAAACACTCTCATAAATACTATTAGGAGATCCAGCACCAATGTACCGTTAGAAGCAGCACATCTTCCAGTTGTTCAAGGTCTCCAGTACCACCAACAACAAATCTACGTTGCTCTTGATCACCACCTGAAAGTGTTACAACACCACCACGACAATCTGATGGCCGGACACTGTGGGGTACAAAACACCCAAGAATTACGTCAATTTTGGTGGCCTTCTTTATCTGCTAATGTACGTTCTTTGTAAAGTCATGTTCTGTATGTGCACCTAGCAAAGATCCAACCAAAAAAGCTACTGGTTTACTACAGCCCTTACCTGTGCCAACACAACCTTGGACAGACATATCTATGGACTTTATTGTGGACTTACCACCATCTCAAGATCAACAATAATGGTGGTGGTAGATAGATAGATGCGCTAAAATGGCTAATTTTATTCCTGTTTCCAATGTTCCTACAGCACAAAAAACTTCTGAGTTATTCCTTCAGCACATTTTTTGTCTCAATGGGATACCCCATACTATAGTCTTGGATTGTGGGTCCCAGTTCCCCTCACATATCTGGACACACTTCTGGCGTAGGAGGAGGAGCAGGAGGAGACGTGGCAGATTAGAATTCTTGGTTCATTGGAAGGGGTACGGTCCTGAGGAACGATCCTGGGTACCTGTAGGTAACCTTCATGCTACTGCTAAGGTACGTGCCTTTCATCTGAGGTTCCCTGACAGACATTCCCCGGTTCATGCCAGGAAATCGCACCTTGATGGGGGACACTGTCATGGGACCAGGACACATCTTACCAGGGGATCCTCAGATCTGGTAGTGGGTGTCCTCCCGGCCATTTGGTGTTGGAGCGCAGGGTGTGCGGGTGCACGCGTCATGTCCTTGGCATCAGAGCAGTGTGGGGAGTGTCCAGAGAACACTCCTCCACTAGCTGAATTCTCATTGGTCTCCTAGGAGTGACTCCTAGCTTCACCATGGTTATGGGGGTGTTCCTTGTCCCGATGAGTAATAAAGCCTGGGCAGTCCCCAAGTTCAGTGCTAGGTTATTCTGCCTGTTTTCAGAGACCAAGCACTTTTCTCCAAGTACCTTTTTCCTGAGTCTTTATCATACCTTGACTTTCTGGCTTTTTACCTCCGGCTTATTTACTGACTACACTACTGGCTGCCCTGACCTCAGATCTGCTGACCACGTTTTTGCCTTTTCCTTATCTGTTGTGACGTATTAATGTTTACTGTTAACATAACTTATATTAGGTTCTATCATATCCTCTCACATTTAGTCTTTTGGTCAATTCTTCAGCTTGTTTGTTGTATACAGTATCCTTAGTACAATTACACCTCAGGCGTATAAACTGGCCTTTAGGAATGGCCTTCTTTAGATGCACTGGGTGATGAGAGTTGGCTCTTAGGATAGTATTACCTGTTTTCTGTATGTTTCTGTTATCAAAGTTTTGTTTGTAGGGTCCTTAATAATTAACAAATCCAGAAAAGGAATTTGTTTCTCTAAAAATTTAAAAGTAAATTTTAAATTATTGTTATTCAAATAGCTCACAAATTCCGGAATCAGATTACAATCCCCATACCATACTAAAAGCAAATCATCAATGTAGCATGAGTAGAATTGTATATTATGTTTAAATGGACTGGTAATGAAAAGATCTTGTCAATCTCAAAGACATTCAAATATAGATTAGCATATGAGGGTTTGAATTTTGCCCCCATTGCTGTACAGTATTGTATATAGAATTGCCCTTTAAATGAAAAGTAGTTGTGAGTGAGCAAGAAAAAAACAGCATCTCTAATGAATTGAATATATAGTTCATCATAATCACTATAGAGATTAAGGGGCCAATTTATCAAGCTCCGTATAGAGCTTGATGCCTCGTGTTTCTGGCGAGCCTTCAGGCTCACCAGAAACACAAGTTATGAAGCAGCAGTCTAAAGACCACTGCTCCATAACCTGTCCGCCTGCTCTGATGCGGCGGACAGACATCGCCGGAAATCAACCCAATCCAATATGATCGGGTTGATTGACACCCCCTGCTCGCGAACCTGCAGGGGGCGGCATTGCACCAGCAGTTCACAAGAACTGCTGGTGCAATGCCCCTAAGCATGTGCATCAACGTTTTTATCCCATTCTCATGTGGGTTACATGAGTAAAAAGAAGACAAATCCACTGTCAGTAATATGTCTTCTTCATGTATAACTACTTTTTTCTATCATATACAGCAAATGCTTAGTATCTCTAATGCATCCAGGAGATTCCATTACAATAGGTTGTAAAATAGAATCAACTAATTTTTCCCCTAAAGTACCCACCCCTGAGATAATTGGCCATCCAGGAGGTGAGACTAGCGTTTATGAAATTGGGGAGCAGTTTAAAGACTGGGATTGGCAGGGCCTGTAGCACAGCAGTGTTAGATGTAATGAGCCCATTATCTCATGCCTTGTTTAAAAATGAATTCAACTCATTCTTGTATCTTATATTAGGATTAAAGGTGATTCTCTTGTAGGTCTTGTCATCAGCTAATTGCCACATTTATCCGATTTAGAAATTATAAGATTATTATTATTCTGCAGACATCTCAAGGGAATCATTTGATCATTTGTCATAATAGAGGGGTAACCTTTCCTATTCTTACCTTCTATAGATTTCACTAGGGCAATTAAATCCCTTTCTACTGCCTTGTGAAATGAATCAACAAAGGGGTAGATTCAACAAATGTCGGGCGGACATGATCCGCTTTAGCGAACCATGTCCGCCCGGCATACACTGTTTGCATTTAACATTGCAAAAGCATTTCACGAGAAATGCTTGTGCAATGCCGCCCCCTGCACATTCGCAGCCAATCTGCCGCTAGCAGGGAGTGTCAATCATCCTGATCGTATCTCCTCCTCAGAG
The DNA here is from genome assembly GCF_027579735.1 of Bombina bombina. Classification (NCBI taxonomy): domain Eukaryota; kingdom Metazoa; phylum Chordata; class Amphibia; order Anura; family Bombinatoridae; genus Bombina; species Bombina bombina. Next base: position 108,249,428 of record NC_069502.1, read on the forward strand.
GTGGTGGACAAGATGAGGTGCTTCTTAACTTATATTTCCAGAGAGCCAGAAACATCGGGCAGAGCAAGCACCATCGGCTGCTTGATAAATCTCCCCCAAAGTCTCCTCTCGTTTGTATGGGACAGAAGGTACGGTCTGACCCCTTCAACTTGCACACAGGAATTCTTAAATTCTCTGTATCATACCTAACATTCTCACTTTCCAAAGCCTGTAATGAGATTAAACTGCATTGTTCATCAAAACTCAGCAAGTTAGGAAAACACTGTTCAACATCACTTACTACATTACCAGTAGGTTGCATTGGTATAGACTGCTCAAGTGAGAGATCATTATCTTTATTTAGACTGAAGTCTCTTTAAAGTGAGTGAACGTGTAAGCTTATTAATATTAACCAATATATCAGTTTAAAGTCTGAAGAGGGTGCAAATCCCAAACTTAGTGATAAAACTTCTAATTCAATCTTAGAATCGTGAGAGATAAATTAACAATATTTATGTCAATGAATTGTAAATGATCAACTGTGTGTGAAGGTGACGCATTGTGAGAAATGTTTAAATCTATGATCTCTTGCCTTCTGAAAAACCTCTTGTTTTCTTTTGACCCCTGCTTGGATACCTTGCAGGGTGAGGTGCACCCTCTAAGTTTATTGAAACAGTAGATGTATCAGATTGCAAAGTACTAGTAGGGTACCCCAGGTACTCCAGTATCAGAAACACTGAATCTGCCTCTAATAGAATGATGTGAAGCTCCTGTCTTAGGTTTAGTGCCACTGATTGCTCCATTACTATCATCTATTGATTGTGCAACAGGTGTAGAGGCCCTAGGAGTATCTACAGAATTACTAGTTTCAAAACTCGAAAGAGTAACCTTTCTTCTGCTAAATATTACTCCTGTTGTTTCCTATTCTGCCTAGATTTAGTGTTCCAGCTGTACACAATGTTAAGATCATAATCTTTACAATCCCTCTCACATTTTTTCATTTTTAACTCAACTCATTATCCACTTTACATACGCCTAGATTTAGAGTTCTGCGTTAGCCGTCCAAACCAGCGTTAGGGGGTCCTAACGCTGGTTTTGGCCGCCCGCTGGTATTTAGAGTCAGTGAGGAAAGGGTCTAACGCTCACTTTCCAGCCGCGACTTTTCCATACCGCAGATCCCCTTACGTCAATTGCGTATCCTATCTTTTCAATGGGATCTTTCTAATGCTGGTATTTAGAGTCTTGGCTGAAGTGAGCGTTAGAAATCTAATGACAAGACTCCAGCTGCAGAAAAAAGCCAGGAGTTAAGAGGTTTCTGGGCTAACGCCGGTTCATAAAGCTCTTAACTACTGTGCTCTAAAGTACACTAACACCCATAAACTACCTATGCACCCCTAAACCGAGGCCCCCCCACATCGCTGCCACTCTAATAAATTATTTTAACCCCTAATCTGCCAACCGCACACCGCCACAACCTAAATTATCCCTATGTTCCCCTAATCTGCTGCCCCTAACATCGCCGACCCCTACATAATATTTATTAACCCCTAATCTGCCCCCCCCCAACGTCGCCGCTACCTACCTACAATTATTAACCCCTAATCTGCCAACCGGACCTCACCGCTACTATAATAAATGTATTAACCCCTAATCCGCCTCACTCCCGCCTCAAAAACCCTATAATAAATAGTATTAACCCCTAATCTGCCCTCCCTAACATCGCCGACACCTAACTTCAAGTATTAACCCCTAATCTGCCGACCGGACCTCGCCGCTACTATAATAAATGTATTAACCCCTAAAGCTAAGTCTAACCCTAACCCTAACACCCCCCTAAGTTAAATATAATTTTATTCTAACGAAATAAAATAATTCTTATTAAATAAATTAATCCTATTTAAAGCTAAATACTTAGCTGTAAAATAAACCCTAATATAGCTACAATATAAATAATAATTATATTGTAGCTATTTTAGGATTAATATTTATTTTACAGGCAACTTTGTATTTATTTTAACTAGGTACAATAGCGATTAAATAGTTAATAACTATTTAATAGTTACCTAGTTAAAATAATTACAAAATTACCTGCAAAATAAATCCTAACCTAAGTTACAATTAAACCTAACACTACACTATCAATAAATTAATTAAATGAACTATCTACAATTATCTACAATTAAATCAACTAAACTAAATTACAAAAAACAAACAAACACTAAATTACAAAAACAAACAAACACTAAATTACAAAAAATAAAAAAAGATTACAAGAATTTTAAACTAATTACACCTACTCTAAGCCCCCTAAAAAAATAACAAAGCCCCCCCAAAATAAAAAAATGCCCTACCCTATTCTAAAATAAATATTTTACAGCTCTTTTACCTTACCAGCCCTTAAAAGGGCCTTTTGCGGGGCATGCCCCAAAGAATTCTGCTCTTTTGCCTTTAAAAAAACATACAATACCCCCCCCCAACATTACAACCCACCACCCACATACCCTAATCTAACCCAAACCCCCCTTAAAAAACCTAACACTAAGCCCCTGAAGATCTTCCTACCTTGTCTTCACCACGCCGGGTATCACCGATCCGTACAGAAGAGGGTCCGAAGTCTTCATCCTATCCGGCAAGAAGAGGTCCAGAAGAGGCTCCGAAGTCTTCATCCTATCCGGCAAGAAGAGGAGATCCGGACTGGCAAACATCTTCATCCAAGCGGCATCTTCTATCTTCTTCCATCCGGCATGGAGCGGGACCATCTTGAAGCAGCCGACGCGGATCCATCCTCTTCTAACGACGTCCTAAGTCCGAATGAAGGTTCCTTTAAATGACGTCATCCAAGATGGCATCCCTCGAATTCCGATTGGCTGATAGGATTCTATCAGCCAATCGGAATTAAGGTAGGAAAAATCTGATTGGCTGAGCCAATCAGATTCAAGTTCAATCGGATTGACTGATCCAATCAGCCAATCAGATTTAGCTTGCATTCTATTGGCTGTTCCTACCTTAATTCCGATTGGCTGATAGAATCCTATCAGCCAATCGGAATTCGAGGGACGCCATCTTGGATGACGTCATTTAAAGGAACCTTCATTCGGACTTAGGACGTCGGGAGAAGAGGATGGATCCGCGTCGGCTGCTTCAAGATGGTCCCGCTCCGCGCCGGATGGAAGAAGATAGAAGATGCCGCTTGGATGAAGATGTTTGCCGGTCTGGATCTCCTCTTCTTGCCGGATAGGATGAAGACTTCGGAGCCTCTTCTGGACTTCTTCTTGCCGGATAGGATGAAGACTTCAGACCCTCTTCTGGACGGATCAGTGATACCCAGCGTGGTGAAGACAAGGTAGGAAGATCTTCAGGGGCTTAGTGTTAGGTTTTTTAAGGGGGGTTTGGGTTAGATTAGGGGTATGTGGGTGGTGGGTTGTAATGTTGGGGGGGGGGTGTATTGTATGTTTTTTTACAGGCAAAAGAGCAGAATTCTTTGGGGCATGCCCCGCAAAAGGCCCTTTTAAGGGCTTGTAAGGTAAAAGAGCTGTAAAATATTTATTTTAGAATAGGGTAGGGCATTTTTTTATTTTGGGGGGCTTTGTTATTTTTTTAGGGGGCTTAGAGTAGGTGTAATTAGTTTAAAATTCTTGTAATCTTTTTTTATTTTTTGTAATTTAGTGTTAGGATTTATTTAGGTTAGGATTTATTTTACAGGTAATTTTGTAATTATTTTAACTAGGTAACTATTAAATAGTTATTAACTATTTAATAGCTATTGTACCTAGTTAAAATAAATACAAAGTTGCCTGTAAAATAAATATTAATCCTAAAATAGCTACAATATAATTAATATTTATATTGTAGCTATATTAGGGTTTATTTTACAGGTAAGTATTTAGCTTTAAATAGGATTAATTTACTTAATAAGAATTATTTTATTTTGTTAGAATAAAATTATATTTAACTTAGGGGGTGTTAGGGTTAGACTTAGCTTTAGGGGTTAATACATTTATTAGAGTAGCGGTGAGGTCCGGTCGGCAGATTAGGGGTTAATAATTGTAGGTAGGTGGTGGCGACATTGGGGGCAGCAGATTAGGGGTTAATAAATATAATATTGGGGTCGGCGGTGTTAGGGGCAGCAGATTAGGGGTACATAGGGATAACGTAGGTTGCGGCGGTGTACGGAGCAGCAGATTAGGGGTTAAAAATAATATGCAGGGGTCAGCGATAGCGGGGGCAGCAGATTAGGGGTTAATAAGTGTAAGGTTAGGGGTGTTTAGACTCGGGGTACATGTTAGGGTGTTAGGTGCAGACATAGGAAGTGTTTCCCCATAGTAAACAATGGGGCTGCGTTAGGAGCTGAACGCTGCTTTTTTGCAGGTGTTAGGGTTTTTCAGCTCAAACTGCCCCATTGTTTCCTATGGGGGAATCGTGCACAAGCACGTTTTTTAAGCTGGCCGCGTCCGTAAGCACCGCTGGTATTGAGAGTTGCAGTGGCGGTAAATATGCCTGTACGCTCCCTTTTTGGAGCCTAACGCAGCCCTTCTGAGAACTCTAAATACCAGCGTTGTTTAAAAGGTGCGGGGGGAAAAAAACACGCGTAGCTAACGCACCCCTTTGGCCGCAAAACTCTAAATCTAGGCGTTAGAGTATTGTCTAATTGCTTTTGATAGTCATTAAACATAGTGTCCTAAGTTGATATGCTCTATATCCATGGTTCCCACACTTTTTTCATGTCACTGCCCTCTTGGTTCTATAAAATCACCATCGGTGCTCCCCTAATTTAACCCATAAAAATATTCAGAACAGCAGTGCACATCCCCTAAAAAAGATAACACAATACAATTAAACATATTAAAAATTTAAAAGATATTTTTATTCTTATTAAAACTGTATTATCTTTTTCTGATACAGCATTTTGGGCCACTTAAAGGGACACTCGGGTTAAATGAAATTTTCATGATTCAGATACAGCATGTAATTTTAAACAACTTTCCAATTTACTTCCATTAAAAAAAATGTGCACAGTCTTTTATATTTACAATTTTTGAGTCACCAGATCCTACTGAGCATATGCAAGAATTCAGACTATACGTATATGCGTTTGTGATTGGCTGATTGCTATCACATGGTATAAGGGGAATGGAAATATACATAACTTTGAAATTTGTTATAAAAAAATCTACTACTTATTTGAAGTTCAGACTAACAGGCCCATTTATCAAAGGGCTTGCGGACCTGATCCGACACTGCGGATCAGGTCCGCAAGACCTCGCTAAATGCGGAGAGCAATACGCTCTCCGCATTTAACATTGCACCAGCAGCTCACAAGAGCTGCTGGTGCAACGCCGCCCCCTGCTGACTCGCGGCCAATCGGCCGCCAGCAGGGAGCTGTCAATCAACCCGATCGTATTCGATCGGGTTGATGTCCGGCGATTCCTGTCCGCCTGTTCAGAGCAGGCGGACAGGGTTATGGAGCAGCGGTCTTTAGACCGCTGCTTCTTAACTTGTGTTTCTGGCGAGTCTGAAGACTCGCCAGAAACACGGCCCTTCAAGCTCCGTACGGAGCTTGATAAATGGGCCTGTAAGTGCTATTGCATTGTCTTGGTATCTTGCATTTGTTGATTATGCGAATCTAATGTGTTGACTGGTCCTTTAAAGTAGCAGCGCACAATTACATGTATTGGTATTACAAGTGGAGGGCAAATATCGTTCTCGCAAAAGCACAATCTGGCCCTTAGTATTTACTTAACTGTTCAAAAACTGTTAATCTGATGGGTGAACTTGAATCATTGTTACCAGTTCACCAGTCTCGGGTTCCATGCCACTTATCAGGGGTTTTAAATTTTCATAGTCAAAGATCTGGATTTGATTTCTTTGCTTTCTACATAGTTGTACTCAATGTTCCCTCTATTTTCTTTGAGCACTGTGCCCAAAAAATTTTACTTGAGCAATTTTTGGCCAAGTGAATACAATAGGGTCTATTTATTATAGTGCGGACAGACATTATACAATGTAGCGTATCATGTCCGCCGCACATCAATAAATGCCGACAGCATACTCTGTCAGACATCCCGGCCCGCCCACCCCCCAACACATGTGCATTGTGCTGGGGGTGTTAATCAACCTGATCGTATTCGATCGGGTTGATTTCTGTCCACCGCCTCAAAGCAGGCGGACAGGTTATGGAGCAGCGGTCTTGCCGGAAACATGGGGCATCAAACTCCGTACCCCAATGTGTGCACAATGTGTGCACACTTTTGTTCTTGAGTGTAGTGAAACTTGTAAAGGGAAGAACACATATACACAAACTCACATATACACATTCACAGACTCTCTCACACACTCATAAACATACTCATTCACACACACTCAATCTCACACATACATACATACTCATTCACACTAACTCTCACACACTGTTATACACACACACTCACTCTCCACACACTCACACATACACATTCACTCACACACTCTCATACACACACACATACTCATTCCCACACATACTCTAACTCTCACACACTGTTATACACACACAAACACACTCCAACACTCAGTCCCATACACACTCATACACACACACACACTCATTTACACACTCACTTTCACACTCATAAAACACTTACTCGCCCACACACATACTCATTCACACACACACTCACACACTCTCATACATACACACACACTCTCTCACACACTAACTCTCGCACACACTCATACAAACACACTCACTCTCACGCACTCTCATATACACACACACACACTCACTCTCACACACACTCATACACACACACACATACTCACTCTCACACACTCTCATACATACACACACAGTCTTTCACACACTCACTCTCACACACTCTCTAACACACACACATTCTCTCACACAAGCGCTCTCTCACACTCTCTCTCACAGAACTATTAAAACTATTGAATCAAAGGACCCCCTATCCCCATGTATGTCAGTTAAATGCCACAAAAGACTTGGCAAGATGCAGAGCCTCCTGTCCGGCCACCCCATACAACACACACTTTTCCCTGCTAGATGCCACATCAGACAAATAAAGAACTGTAATAGAAACTCCCTGCTTTCACAACCCACTTTAACAGGTGTATTTGATATTAAAAAAAAAACATAGTTAGAACAAAATACTGTTAAAAAATATTTTGAATTACAATACATGGAATGATAAAATTACAAAACAGATAACAGATAAGAAACAGCACAGCTGAATTTTTTTTTTTAGTCAATATTATTGGGCATTATGTTATCACGTGACCAATACAGACCCAACACACACACAGTCAGTCAGTGCAGTAACCTGGCCAGTCTCAGGGTTTTTGGTGCACGTGACGGCACGTGCCGTGTTAACTTTGCTCTAGTCTTCTATGAGTGAGGTTGAATTCAGGAGTCAACAACTGCGTGCCGCGCTAACTACTGTTGTCTCAAGGAGGACCAAGTCAGACCAGCAGTACTCTGCCTCTGAAAGTCTCTATCTACAACTCGTGCTGGTGGAGTTGAGGAGTAATTGTGTGAAGTGCTAAGGACGCCGCTTCAGGATCACTCACTCTGGAGTCTCTGTGACTGTGATGGGGAGGCGGATATAGTCCTGGCATATGCTTTGTTTGATTTTAGGGCAGATCTCTTTTTTTCCTGCATTAGTAGAATTATATCATCCTCCTTAAAGGGCCAGTAAACCTAGAAAATAATGTTATATGATTCTGCACATAGTGCAGAATTATATAACATTATATTAGTGCTAGCTTTATGTAACTTAATATTGCCGGTGAAATTTTTATTAAAAAAGAGGGTTTTTCAGACCCACCCTCTGTGCTCTACTTCTCTGTCTGATAGCGGGAGCGAGCTGCATTGAGTGTAATGGCGCGATCGGGCCGGGCTGTGACTAGACAGCTGCCCAGATGCGCTCAGAGGGAAAACCAGACCCGCTCAGTAGAGCACAGAGGGCGGGTTTGAAAAACCCTCTTTTTTAATAAAAATTTCACCGGCAATATTATGTTACATAAAGCTAGCACTCATATAATGTTATGTAACTCTGCACTATGTGCAGAATTATATAACATTATTTTCTAGGTTTACTGCCCCTTTAAAGAAGGACACTCAGGGGAGGTGCTCTTTAAAGTTATTTACAACATGTCATGGAATGTTATCAGTAAGCAGGCCAGGTAGGCTTGATATTCCCAATGTAAACACTCTCTCCTAAATAAATGTTCCTAGCAATATGCTCAAACTCAGCAACGACAAAACACGCAACTGCAGGTCTTGCAGGATATTGTACTGCAACAGCACACAAGAACTGCAGTACTATGCACCATAGCCAGCTTATCAGATTCAGTGTGCTTTAGGGAAAGCCTTAAATATAGCTCACTGCAGCAGAGTAACCTCTTGTGACAACTGTTTGAACATACAGACAGGTAACAATAGATGCCACTCCATCAATAGTGTAAACAGCTTTTTGTAGCTGCATCAAAATTATGTGCATGCAAGCATTTCCCAAAAAGTTTTCAGCCCTGACACAGTTTATAAAGACCAGGCTTCTATGCCCTTGCACAGACCTTTCTTTCGCCGAGATTACGAGTTTTGCGGTAACAGGGGTGCGGTGCTAACAAGCCTTTTTTTCCCACTGCTTCCTTAAGACAACGCTGGTATTACAGGTTTTTTTAAACCCGGCGTTAGCCGCAAAAAGGTGAGCGTAGAGCAGAATTTAGCTCCACATCTCACCTCAATACCAGCGTTGCTTAAGTCAGTGGTAAGCTGGCTAAACGTGCTCATGCATGATTTCCCCATACAAAACAATGGGGCTGAGCTGGCTGAAAAAAAACACAAAAAAGCAGCGTTCAGCTCCTAACGCAGCCCCATTGTTTCCTATGGGGAAATGAATGTTATGTCTGCACCTAACACCCTAACATGAACCCCGAGTCTAAACACCCCTAATCTTACACTTATTAACCCCTAATCTGCCGCCCCTGCTATCGCTGACAACTACATTATATTATTAACCCCTAATCTGCCGCTCCGGACACCGCCACCACCTACATTATACTTATGAACCCCTAATCTACTGCCCCCAACATCGCTGACACCTACATTATATTTATTAACCCCTAATCTGCCCCCCCAACATCGCCGCAACTATATTACATTTATTAACCCCTAATCTGCCGCCGCCAACATCGCCGCCACTATTATAAATGTATTAACCCCTAAACCTAAGTCTAACCCTAACACCCCCCTAACTTAAATATAATTTAAATACATCTAAATAAATTTACTACAATTAAATAAATTATTCCTATTTAAAACTAAATACTTTCCTGTAAAATAAACCCTAAGCTAGCTACAATATAACTAATAGTTACATTGTAGCTAGCTTAGGATTTATATTTATTTTACAGGCAAGTTTTTATTTATTTTAACTAGGTACAATAGTTATTAAATAGTTATTAACTATTTAATAACTTCCTAGTTAAAATAAGTACAAAATTACCTTTAAAATAAACCCTAACCTAAGTTACAATTACACCTAACACTACACTATAATTAAACTAATTACCTAAACTACCTACAATTAATTTCAATTAAATTCAATAAACTAAATAACGAAAAAAAAAAAACACTAAATTACAGGGAAAAAAAAAGAATTACAAGAATTTTAAACTAATTACAACTAATCTAATCCCCCTAATAAAATAAAAAAACTTCCCAAAATAATAAAATTCCCTACCCTATACTAAATTACAAATAGCCCTTAAAAGGGCCTTTTGCGGGGCATTGCCCCAAAGTAATCAACTCTTTCACCTGTAAAAAAAATACAATACCCCCTCCCAACATTAAAACCCACCACCCACACACCCAACCCTACTATAGAACCCACCCAATCCCCCCTTAAAAAAACCTAACACTACCCCCCTAAAGATGTACCTACCTTGAGCCGACTTCACCCAGCCGGGCACAAGTGGACCTCCAGAGGGGCAGAAGTCTTCATCCGATCCAGGCAGAAGAGGTCCTTCAAGCGGCAGAAGTCTTCATCCAGGCGGCATCTTCTATCTTCATCCATCCGGAGCGGAGCGGGTCCATCTTCAAGCCAGCCGACGCGGAGCCATCCTCTTCAAACGACATCCTAACACTGAATGAAGGTTCCTTTAAATGACGTCATCAAAGATGGAGTCCCTTGAATTCCGATTGGCTGATAGGATTCTATCAGCCAATCGGAATTAAGGTAGGAAAAATCCTATTGGCTGATTGGATCAGCCAATAGGATTGAACTCGCATTCGATTGGCTGATTGGAACAGCCAATAGAATGCGAGCTCAATCCTATTGGCTGATCCAATCAGCCAATAGGATTGAACTTCAATCCTATTGGCTGATTGGATCAACCAATTGGATTTTTACTACCTTAATTCCGATTGGCTGATAGAATCCTATCAGCCAATCGGAATTCAAGGAACTCCATCTTGGATGACGTCATTTAAAGGAACCTTCATTCAGTGTTAGGACGTCGTTTGAAGAGGATGGCTCCGCGTTGGCTGGCTTGAAGATGGACCCACTCCGGATGGATGAAGATAGAAGATGCCACCTGGATGAAGACTTCTGCCGCTTGGAGGACCTCTTCTGCCCGGATCGGATGAAGACTTCTGCCCCTCTGGAGGTCCACTTGTGCCCGGCTGGGTGAAGTCGGCTCAAGGTAGGTAGATCTTCAGGGGGGTAGTGTTTTTTTAAGGGGGGATTGGGTGGGTTCTATAGTAGGGTTGGGTGTGTGGGTGGTGGGTTTTAATGTTGGGAGGGGGTATTGTATTTTTTTTACAGGTGAAAGAGCTGATTACTTTGGGGCAATGCCCCGCAAAAGGCCCTTTTAAGGGCTATTTGTAATTTAGTATAGGGTAGGGAATTTTATTATTTTGGGGGGCTTTTTTATTTTATTAGGGGGATTAGATTAGATGTAATTAGTTTAAAATTCTTGTAATTCTTTTTTTTTCTGTAATTTAGTGGGGTTTTTTTTCGTAATTTAGTTTATTTTATTTAATTGTAATTAATTGTAGATAGTTTAGGTAATTTATTTAATGATAGTGTAGTGTTAGGTAATTGTAACTTAGGTTAGCATTTATTTTACAGGTATTTTTGTCTTTATTTTAACTAGGTAGTTTTTAAATAGTTAATAACTATTTAATAACTATTGTACTTAGTTAAAATAAAAACAAAGTTGCCTGTAAAATAAATATAAACCCTAAGCTAGCTACAATGTAACTATTAGTTATATTGTAGCTAGCTTAGGGTTTATTTTATAGGTAAGTATTTAGTTTTAAATAGGATTAATTTATTTAATTGTAATTTTATTTAGATTATTTAAAAACATAATTTATGCTTACCTGATAAATTTATTTCTCTTGTGGTGTATCCAGTCCACGGATCATCCATTACTTGTGGGATATTCTCCTTCCCAACAGGAAGTTGCAAGAGGATCACCCACAGCAGAGCTGCTATATAGCTCCTCCCCTAACTGCCATATCCAGTCATTTGACCGAAACTAGCCGAGAAAGGAGAAACCATAGGGTGCAGTGGTGACTGTAGTTTAAAATTTAGACCTGCCTTAAAAGGACAGGGCGGGCCGTGGACTGGATACACCACAAGAGAACTAAATTTATCAGGTAAGCATAAATTATGTTTTCTCTTGTTAGGTGTATCCAGTCCACGGATCATCCATTACTTGTGGGATACCAATACCAAAGCTAAAGTACACGGATGAAGGGAGGGACAAGGCAGGTACTTAAACGGAAGGGACCACTGCCTGTAGAACCTTTCTCCCAAAAATAGCCTCCGAAGAAGCAAAAGTATCAAATTTGTAAAATTTTGAAAAGGTATGAAGCGAAGACCAAGTCGCCGCTTTGCAAATCTGTTCAACAGAAGCCTCATTTTTAAAGGCCCAGGTGGAAGCCACAGCTCTAGTAGAATGAGCTGTAATCCTTTCAGGGGGCTGCTGTCCAGCAGTCTCATAGGCTAAGCGTATTACGCTCCGAAGCCAAAAAGAAAGAGAGGTTGCCGAAGCCTTTTGACTCTCCTCTGTCCAGAGTAAACAACAAACAGGGAAGATGTTTGACGAAAATCTTTAGTCGCTTGTAAGTAAAACTTTAAAGCACGGACTACGTCCAAATTATGTAAAAGACGTTCCTTCTTTGAAGAAGGATTAGTCCACAATGATGGAACAACAATCTCTTGATTGCTATTCTTGTTGGAAACTACCTTAGGTAAAAACCCAGGTTTTGTACGCAGAACTACTTTATCTGTATGGAAAATCAGATAAGGAGAATCACATTGTAAAGCTGATAACTCAGAGACTCTACGAGCCGAGGAAATAGCCATCAAAAACAGAACTTTCCAAGATAAAAGTTTGATATCAATGGAATGAAGGGGTTCAAACGGAACTCCTTGAAGAACCTTAAGAACCAAGTTTAAGCTCCATGGAGGAGCAACAGGTTTAAACACAGGCTTAATTCTAACCAAAGCCTGACAAAATGCCTGGGCGTCTGGAACCTCTGCCAGACGCTTGTGCAAAAGGATAGACAGAGCAGAAATCTGTCCCTTTAAAGAACTAGCTGATAATCCTTTATCCAAACCCTCTTGGAGAAAGGACAATATCCTAGGAATCCTAACCTTACTCCATGAGTAATTCTTGGATTCACACCAATGAAGATATTTGCGCCATATCTTATGGTAGATTTTCCTGGTTACAGGCTTTCGTGCCTGTATTAAGGTATCAATGACTGACTCGGAGAAGCCACGCCTTGATAAAATCAAGCGTTCAATCTCCAGGCAGTCAGTCTCAGAGAAATTAGATTTGGATGATTGAAAGGACCTTGTAGTAGAAGGTCTTGTCTCAGAGGCCAAGGTGGAAAGGATGACATGTCCACCAGGTCTGCATACCAGGTCCTGCGTGGCCACGCAGGCACGATCAAGATCACCGATGCTCTCTCCTGTTTGATTTTGGCAATCAGTCGAGGGAGCAGAGGAAACGGTGGAAACACATAAGCCAGGTTGAAGAACCACGGTGCTGCTAGAGCATCTATCAGCGTCGCTTCTGGGTCCCTGGACCTGGATCCGTAACAAGGAAGCTTGGCGTTCTGGCGAGACGCCATGAGATCCAATTCTGGTGTGCCCCAACGATGAACCAATTGAGCAAACACCTCCGGATGGAGTTCCCACTCCCCCGGATGAAAAGTCTGACGACTTAGAAAATCCGCCTCCCAGTTCTCTACACCTGGGATATGGATCGCTGATAGATGGCAAGAGTGAGTCTCTGCCCAGCGAATTATCTTGGAGACTTCTAACATCGCTAGGGAGCTCCTGGTCCCTCCTTGATGGTTGATGTAAGCCACAGTCGTGATGTTGTCCAACTGAAATCTGATGAACCTCAGGGTTGCTAACTGAGGCCAAGCTAGAAGAGCATTGAATATTGCTCTTAACTCCAGAATATTTATTGGGAGGAGTTTCTCCTCCTGAGTCCACAATCCCTGAGCCTTCAGGGAATTCCAAACTGCACCCCAACCTAGAAGGCTGGCATCTGTTGTTACAATTGTCCAATCTGGCCTGCGAAAGGTCATACCTTTGGACAGATGGACCCGAGATAGCCACCAGAGAAGAGAATCTCTGGTCTCTTGATCCAGATTTAGCAGAGGGGACAAATCTGTGTAATCCCCATTCCACTGACTGAGCATGCATAATTGCAGCGGTCTGAGATGTAGGCGCGCAAATGGCACTATGTCCATCGCCGCTACCATTAAGCCGATCACTTCCATGCACTGAGCCACCGAAGGGCGCGGAATGTAGTGAGGAACGCGGCAGGAATTTAGAAGCTTTGATAACCTGGACTCCGTCAGGTAAATTTTCATTTCTACAGAATCTATCAGAGTTCCTAGGAAGGAAACCCTTGTGAGGGGTGATAGATCACCGATGCTCTCTCCTGTTTGATTTTGGCAATCAGTCGAGGGAGCAGAGGAAATGGTGGAAACACATAAGCCAGGTTGAAGAACCACGGTGCTGCTAGAGCATCTATCAGCGTCGCTTCTGGGTCCCTGGACCTGGATCCGTAACAAGGAAGCTTGGCGTTCTGGCGAGACGCCATGAGATCCAATTCTGGTGTGCCCCAACGATGAACCAATTGAGCAAATACCTCCGGATGGAGTTCCCACTCCCCCGGATGAAAAGTCTGACAACTTAGAAAATCCGCCTCCCAGTTCTCTACACCTGGGATATGGATCGCTGATAGATGGCAAGAGTGAGTCTCTGCCCAGCGAATTATCTTGGAGACTTCTAACATCGCTAGGGAGCTCCTGGTCCCTCCTTGATGGTTGATGTAAGCCACAGTCGTGATGTTGTCCAACTGAAATCTGATGAACCTCAGGGTTGCTAACTGAGGCCAAGCTAGAAGAGCATTGAATATTGCTCTTAACTCCAGAATATTTATTGGGAGGAGTTTCTCCTCCTGAGTCCACAATCCCTGAGCCTTCAGGGAATTCCAAACTGCACCCCAACCTAGAAGGCTGGCATCTGTTACAATTGTCCAATCTGGCCTGCGAAAGGTCATACCTTTGGACAGATGGACCCGAGATAGCCACCAGAGAAGAGAATCTCTGGTCTCTTGATCCAGATTTAGCAGAGGGGACAAATCTGTGTAATCCCCATTCCACTGACTGAGCATGCATAATTGCAGCGGTCTGAGATGTAGGCGCGCAAATGGCACTATGTCCATCGCCGCTACCATTAAGCCGATCACTTCCATGCACTGAGCCACCGAAGGGCGCGGAATGTAGTGAAGAACGCGGCAGGAATTTAGAAGCTTTGATAACCTGGACTCCGTCAGGTAAATTTTCATTTCTACAGAATCTATCAGAGTTCCTAGGAAGGAAACCCTTGTGAGGGGTGATAGAGAACTCTTTCCCTCGTTCACTTTCCACCCATGCGACCTCAGAAATGCCAACACTATGTCCGTATGAGATTTGGCAATTTGGAAGTTTGACGCCTGTATCAGGATGTCGTCTAGATAAGGGGCCACTGCTATGCCCCGTGGTCTTAGGACCGCCAGAAGAGACCCCAGAACCTTTGTAAAAATTCTTGGGGCTGTAGCTAACCCGAAGGGAAGAGCCACAAACTGGTAATGCCTGTCTAGAAAGGCAAACCTTAGGAACCGATGATGATCTTTGTGAATTGGTATGTGAAGGTAAGCATCCTTCAAATCCACTGTGGTCATGTACTGACACTCCTGGATCATAGGTAGGATTGTCCGAATAGTTTCCATTTTGAACGATGGAACTCTGAGGAATTTGTTTAAGATCTTTAGATCCAAAATTGGTCTGAAGGTTCCCTCTTTTTTGTGAACCACAAACAGATTTGAATAAAATCCCTATCCTTGTTCCATCTGTGGAACTGGATGGATCACTTCCATTATTAGGAGGTCTTGCACACAGCGTAAGAATGCCTCTTTCTTTATCTGGTTTACAGATAATCTCGAAAGGTGAAATCTCCCTTGTGGGGGGGGAAGCTTTGAAGTCCAGAAGATATCCCTGAGATATGATCTCCAACGCCCAGGGATCCTGAACATCTCTTGCCCACGCCTGGGCGAAGAGAGAAAGTCTGCCCCCTACTAGATCCGTTGCCGGATAGGGGGCCGTTCCTTCATGCTGTCTTAGAGGCAGCAGCAGGCTTTCTGGCCTGCTTGCCTTTGCTCCAGGCCTGGTTAGATTTCCAGGCCGGCTTGGATTGCGCAAAAGTTCCCTCTTGTTTTGTAGCAGAGGAAGTTGAAAAATTAGACTGTTTGGCCCTTGATTTGGCCCTGTCCTGAGGAAGGGTATGACCCTTACCTCCAGTAATGTCAGCAATAATTTCCTTCAAACCAGGCCCGAATAGGGTCTGCCCCTTGAAGGGAATGTTAAGTAATTTAGACTTTGAAGTCACGTCAGCTGACCAAGATTTAAGCCATAGCGCCCTATGCGCCTGGATGGCGAATCCAGAATTCTTAGCCGTTAGTTTAGTCAAATGAACAATGGCATCAGAAACAAAAGAATTAGCTAGCTTAAGTGTTCTAAGCTTGTCAAGTATTTCAGTCAATGGAGTAGCTGTCTGAAAGGCCTCTTCCAGAGACTCAAACCAGAACGCCGCAGCAGCAGTGACAGGAGCAATGCATGCAAGGGGCTGCAGGATAAAACCTTGTTGAATAAACATTTTCTTAAGGTAACCTTCTAATTTTTTATCCATTGGATCTGAAAAAGCACAACTGTCCTCGACAGTGATAGGGGTACGCTTTGCTAAAGTAGAAACTGCTCCCTCCACCTTAGGGACCGTCTGCCATAAGTCCCGCGTGGTGGCGTCTATTGGAAACATTTTTCTAAAAATAGGAGGGGGGGAAAACGGCACACCGGGTCTGTCCCACTCCTTAGTAATAATTTCTGTAAACCTTTTAGGTATTGGAAAAACGTCAGTACACACCGGCACCGCGTAGTATTTATCCAGTCTACACAATTTCTCTGGCACTGCAATTGTGTCACAGTCATTCAGAGCAGCTAAAACCTCTCCAAGCAACACCCGGAGGTTCTCAAGCTTAAATTTAAAAGTAGACATATCTGAATCAGGTTTCCCCGAGTCAGAGACGTCACCCACAGACTGAAGCTCTTCCTCAGCTTCTGCATATTGTGACGCAGTATCAGACATGGGCCTTAAAACATCTGCGCGCTCTGTATTACATCTATCCACAGAGCTATCGCGCTTTCCTCTGAATTCAGGCAGTCTGGCTAATACCGCTGACAGGGTATTATCCATGATTGCCGCCATGTCCTGCAAAGTAATCGCTATGGGCGTCTTTGATGTACTTGGCGCCATTTTAGCGTGAGTCCCTTGAGCGGGAGTCAAAGGGTCCGACACGTGGGGAGAGTTAGTCGGCATAACTTCCCCCTCGTCAGAATCCTCTGGTGATAATTCTTTTAAAGATAACAGCTGATCTTTATTGTTTAAAGTGAAATCAATACATTTAGGGCTCCATGTACTAAGCCGTCAATTCATCCGTCATTTTAGACGCGGCTAAACTCGCCGTTACTCGCCGCGGGCGAAATGGTGTCCGCTGTAGCTATGTACTAATAATCCCACAATAAATAGACACCTCTAGCCCGCCGCGAGCAGTGGCGGAATATTGATAAATTTGACGCCTCGCTCGCCGCGAATAAGCTGATGTACTTAACTTTCAGTTCAATTGTCTGGCCAATTGTTAACACGTGACATGTAAGGTGTCATGAACGTCATAGTAGATGCGGGAATAGAATTTTGCTCCTATAAATGGACAAGTTTTCTAAACAACTGTATTATTGTTCCAAAATTTTTGGAGAGTAATTACAGAGCGCTCGTTTTTGTGATCTTTATTTACTATTTCGATATGGCTTCATCTGGATCTGAAACCGCTTCAAAATCCAAGAATCCTCACTTTTCTCATCAGCAAAACGTCGTTTTGATTGATATGATTATTGACTCTTATGATTATTTGTTTGGATGTCGTGTCAAACAGACAAATTTTTCTAGAAGGAAGCAGATCTGGCAAAGGATCAGCGACGCTGTTAGTGCCCAGGGTCCAGGAAAAAAGGATGTCGATCAGCTGAAGAAGCGTTACAACGACATCAAACGCTTCGCCAAAGCTAAATTGGCCAGAGAGAAAAATTCGGCACGTGCTACCGGAGGTGGACCAGCATATGTGGCCGACCTCAATGACTATGAGCAGAAGCTTGTTCAGCGTCTGGGACCGGAGATCATCACTGGCATAACCGATGATTGTGACAGTGATTTAAGAGGTAAATGTACAACATAGTTGACGTAAATGTTCTTTTTAAAGTTATGATAGGTTATTGTCTCCAATATATATTTCTTTAAAATAACATTATCTGACTTCTTACGCTTCAGTATCCTATATGCCATCTAGGCCCCGAATTCTGTAATCATTTATGTCGCATATATGTATAAGGGATTGTACAAGCCATTTAGGCCCGAAATACTGTAATAATTTATCTCGCATATATGTATAAGGGATTGTACAAGCCATTTAGGCCCCAAATACTGTAATCATTTATGTCGCATATATGTATAAGGGATTGTACAATAATAGTATTGTTATACT
This sequence comes from Bombina bombina, assembly GCF_027579735.1. NCBI lineage: Eukaryota > Metazoa > Chordata > Amphibia > Anura > Bombinatoridae > Bombina > Bombina bombina. The sequence goes on from NC_069502.1 coordinate 108,267,566, forward strand.
GCCTTTTTTTTAATGGTCTAACGGAACTAAAGATTTGTTGATTATTAATATAGTGATCCCTAAAGATAACACCCATGTGTTTATTTTCAAACCAGTATTGCATAGAAACCATAAAAAGATAATGACAATAGAAATAATGTAATTTGAAAACTATTAAAATAATATTGTTATTTTCTTATGCAATTTTTAAAGGTAATTATATTTTTTCATGTCCCTTTAAAGGGCCACTAAACCCAAAATCTTTTATTAATGATTCGGATAGAGAATTGAAATTTAAACAACATATTACTTCCATTATTTCTTTGGCTTCATTTTCTAGATATCCTTAGTTGAAGAAAAATAAATACACATGTTGAGCCAATCACACGAGGCTTCTTTGTGCATCAATCAAATGCTTTTCAACAAAGAATATCAAGAGAATAAAACAAATTAGATAATATAAGTAAATTATAAAGATGTTTATAACTGCATTCTCTTTCCAAATCATAAAAAAAGGTGGTTGGCATGTCCCTTTAATGATTGAGCCTGCATTCACTGCTGTAATTATTATTATTAACACTTTTAGCTTTCAGTTTCAACTAGAAATAAAAATAAACCTAATTTTTTTTTTTTTTTTAAGCGATGCCAACAACAGCAGAGCCTGTGAGGAGTAACGAAGTGCCCACTTGTTCTACTTCTTCTTCTGCGGTTTCAAGACCACCCAGTGCAGCTGTTTCCAGACCTTCGGCCAGTTTTACACATGGACAATTAATACGCTCATCATCTAATGTTACACACACAACTTCCTCGGCGGACACACTTCCTGATCTAAGGACCAGCACTCCACAAACTGGTGTTGGTAGATCAACTGGTAAGTACTTTACAAATGAATAATTTCAATGTTGTGTGTTTTATCTCTTTTATCTCTCAATTTTTTTTTTTAATTTTTTTTTAAAATGTCAAATGTCATTATTGACATATTCTATTTCGAGATCTTTTACAGATGGAATGTAATTTGAAGTTCAAATAGCAATGATCATAGATTTTCATGAAAGGGACACTGTACAAATTTTTTTATATGAGGATTCATGTAGAGCATGCATGCTATTTTAATCAACTTTCTAATTTTTTTAAAATTTATCATTATTTTTTTTTTGAGAATTGATCATAGTATTACATAAGAAAGCTGATAGAAATTCCATGCAATATATCTTATTCTCAAAAAGATTATTTTTGCTTCAGTGTCCAGTTAATTGCAAAATACATTTCCATTAATAATTTTGAATATATCGTTACATTGACAAAAAAGCATTTTATTTATTTATTTTTATGTTATTTATTTTTTTATAGGTGATTTGGGACGTCTTTTCCAGGGATTGACTGGACATTCATCTCCATTATTTGATGGTATGTATCACATATGTATATATATATAATATAACTTAAATTGTTGTATGACGGTTGTATCTGCTCTCTCCTTCTATTCTATTTCTGCAAGTGTTTTTATAACATTTTATTTTTATTTACTAACAATTTGTTATGTCTTGATCTAGAAGAAGAAAACTCATCAAGGGAGATCACTATCAATCTCATGCCGATAGTGGAAAATCCCATTCAAGATGAACCACCAGGAGGGCATGATGGAAGTGAGACTCCAGATATTCTTGAAGATTTGGGAGATGCGCAACCGGATGAAATTCACACACCAGAAAACATTGAGGAACCTGTTGAAACACAGGCACCACCAATTGAACTGCAAACAGGTGGTGTAAATATTGACAATACACCGGCAGAAGGACAATTGGGCGATGTTGCATTGAGGGAAATGTTGACACTGGCAAGGCAATACAGAGAGGACCACAGAGAAATGCAAAACATTATTAACACAAATATTGAACGCTGGGCTGCTCTGTCAGAAAAAAATGTGGAAATCGAAAGGCAAAGGAATGAGATAGAGATGCAGAAATTACAGCTGCAAAGAGAGATGTTCCAGTGGCAGAGGCAGATGGATGAAGAGAAAAACCATCAAATTAACAGAGCTTTGAGCATCAGCGAAAGGACATTACAATCTCTGTTGGCTATTGTCAGTGAAAGGGAGGCTACAACAGACCCAAAGAGGCCACGTCTGGAGTGAACATTTTGTATTATTTAGTCACTGTTAATTTTTTTACTCTGTATATTGTTTACTAAGTTATTTTTGGTGTATTTTTAAGGGACACTGTACTCAAATTTTTTCTTTTGTGATTCAGATAGGGCATGCAAATTTGATAATAGGAGTACATTTGAAAGTTGCTTAAAATTGCATGCTCTATCTGAATCACAAAAGATAAAATTTGGATACAGTGTCCCTTTAAGTTTAAAATGTTAGTCACTGTTAATTTTTTTACTCTGTATATTGTTTACTAAGTTATTTTTGGTTTATTTTTAAGGGACACTGTACTCAAATTTTTTCTTTTGTGATTCAGATAGAGCATGCAAATTTGATAATAGGAGTACATTTGAAAGTTGCTTAAAATTGCATGCTCTATCTGAATCACAAAAGATAAAATTTGGATACAGTGTCCCTTTAAGTTTAAAATGTTAGTCACTGTTAATTTTTTTACTCTGTATATTGTTTACTAAGTTATTTTTGGTGTATTTTTAAGGGACACTGTACTCAAATTTTTTCTTTTGTGATTCAGATAGAGCATGCAAATTTGATAATAGGAGTACATTTGAAAGTTGCTTAAAATTGCATGCTCTATCTGAATCACAAAAGATAAAATTTGGATACAGTGTCCCTTTAAGTTTAAAATGTTAGTCACTGTTAATTTTTTTACTCTGTATATTGTTTACTAAGTTATTTTTGGTGTATTTTTAAGGGACACTGTACTCAAATTTTTTCTTTTGTGATTCAGATAGAGCATGCAAATTTGATAATAGGAGTACATTTGAAAGTTGCTTAAAATTGCATGCTCTATCTGAATCACAAAAGATAAAATTTGGATACAGTGTCCCTTTAAGTTTAAAATGTTAGTCACTGTTAATTTTTTTACTCTGTATATTGTTTACTAAGTTATTTTTGGTGTATTTTTAAGGGACACTGTACTCAAATTTTTTCTTTTGTGATTCAGATAGAGCATGCAAATTTGATAATAGGAGTACATTTGAAAGTTGCTTAAAATTGCATGCTCTATCTGAATCACAAAAGATAAAATTTGGATACAGTGTCCCTTTAAGTTTAAAATGTTATTATTTAATAAAGACAAATTTTTTTATGGGCAAAAAAAACGTTTATTTACATAAATTCAAACTCACTTTTGATTCTTCAACACAAGTTTTTCTCAGTTATTAATCATGACAAAACAAAAAATGAAATCAAATTACATATTTACGGTATAAAAAATCTACTTGCTCCATTAACATTCCCAAAGTTGCCCTAATTTTAGAAATTTTTTGTTTAACATGATCTTCTAGACAACTCTGAGTACTTTTGTCTGCAGTCTCAATAGTTGATGTTGAAGATAAATCTGTAGAAAAATAAATGAAAAGCAAATTTTAATTCAATTGTCATATACATATTCAATGTATCATAGGGTTTTTCATCACAAATATTACCTCCTGATGTGCTGTTATCTACGTTATCTACTATATTAGCTTCTACACTTATGTCCACTCCTTTAAAGCTTTCATCTGAGCCAACTCCTATTTGAAATATACAATATATGTATTAGTTAAAACTTGTATTTTCTTAGATTTAAGATTACTGAGTATGAAACATACCTTTGTCTACCATCATTGTTGGTAAAACTTCTATCCTTGGTTGAGTATCATCTGAAGTCAATGCTTCAAATATTGTCACACTATCAGGATTTTGAAATTCTTCCATTTCCATACTAGTTTCCATTTCTTCCATGGTAATATCTATGAACGAAATTACAAAGATAGAAAACTATTAAATCAAAAACCTTGTATATATTATTTAAAACAATAATAATAATAATCATTAAAAGTGACATAGAAACCAATTTCTAAGTTTCATGATTCAGATAGTGCATGCAATTTAAATAAACTTTCTATTTTACTTCATTCTTTTTGTATCTTTATTTGAAAAGCAAGAATCTAAGTTTAGATGCCAGCCCATTTTTGGTGAACCAACTGTGTTGTACTTGCTAATTGGACAGAACCAATCAAAGAGTGCTGTCCATGGTGCTCAACCAAAAATTGTCTGGCTCCTTAGCTTAGATGCCCTCTTTTTCAAATAAAGATAGAAAGTTAATGAGGAAAAAAATGATAATAGAAGTAAATTAGCAACTTGATTAATATTGCATGCTAAAACTTTTTAAGCCAAAACCTAAAATATATGATTTAAAATTTAAATAATAAGTCATTACCTGTCTGTGTCTCTTTATGACAAATTACATATGGATTTGGAGATAATTCAATATCCAATAGTGTTATTGGCAAAGGTGGAGAAAGAGCTTCACTTCTGGGTGTTTGCACCAACATTGACCTTAAGTAGCATGGTGGGTGTGCACACTTCATTCTCCTACTTCTCATATCTATAAACATATATATAATAAAAAAATTTAATAATAAAATTTTAATTAATTATTCCAAGTAATTTTTTGTTTTCAAAACATTCAGTTCTGCATGCTTACTTTTCTAACATGTTTCAATGTTATATAGTAATATATTTATATTTTATTCTACTAACTCAGTTCTGCATGTTTCAATGGTATATACTAATATAGTTATATTTTACTCTACTAACTCATTTTTGTATGCTAAGTTTTCTAACCTTTTAAGTGTATATAGTAATATAGTTAAATTTTAATCTACTAACTCAGTTCTGCATGCTTACTTTTGTAACTTTTTGCAATTGTATATACTAATATAGTCTAAGTAACACTCAGGAAATATTATTTTCCTGGATTCGTCAATGATGACGCAGTTCAAAAATAAACCCTTTTTTTATATTATTAAAAATTATTTCATATATAATTTTGAAACTTACATGTCCTTATCAATCTTCAAATCGATTTATAGTACTTCGGTTCTCTTCTCTTCAAATCACTATATTTTCTAAGACACTGTCGTCTTGTTCTTTTAATTTTTGAAATACGATGCATTCTTCTCAGCATCTCGTATATAATTTTGTCTCTGCATTCCTGTCTCACTCCCCTCACACCACCAATCCGTTTAGGGAAATATTTATCCATGGCATAAACTAATATCACCAATTCTCCAGCACCAAAAGGTTCAGGACGCGACATGTTAGACGATGACGTGATTAATCGTTATGTCAATCATTAGCGCATTGATATAGATATGTATCCCCGAAAAATAGAGAAAAATATAATGTATATGTAAATTAATGTATTTTATGAAGGTTTGTAAATATCGATGTTGATAGTTATTACAAATGATATTTGGTTTCTATACATTTTCTTTGTTTCAGATGTGTTGATATGTATTAACATTTATACTTTGGTTTACAATAGTTATTGTTTCTAAACATTTTATTTGTTTCAGATGTGTTTTTATGTATTAAAATTTAATTTGGTTTACAATTTTTAATTTGTTTATAAACATTTAATTTTTTTAAGATGTGTTTATATGTATTAAAATGTTGTTTGGTTTACAATTGTTATTTTGTTTCTAAACATTTTCTTTGTTTCATATGTGTTTATATGTATTAGAATTTATTTTGGTTTACAATTGTTATTTGGTTTCTAAACATTTCCTTTTTTTTCAGATGTGTTTATATGTATAACAAGTTACTTTGGTTTACAATTGTTAATATATAATGTTTAAAGATTATAATTTTGTAATAAAATAATTTATTTTGCCATTATTTTCTATATGCCACTATTCTTTTAACAAATCTTGAATGCAAAAATATATTATAAAGGTTAAGAAAATAAGTGCTAAGAGTAAGCCCTTAAGGTATTTATTTGAATATGGGAAAACCTAGTAGCTGTTAAAAATAGAGGTTAGAATAAAACAAATAAAATTAGCAAGTCTTTTTTAACTCAAAAATCCAATCTGATAACATAAAGCACTGTTGAATATACTGTCGCTTGTTACAGCTACAATTCAATGACACAATACAATGAATTAGCATCAGCTATGGAGGGATTACATTACAATAATCACATATGTAAAAGAGTGAGAGCAGCTGTAGACACTAGTGTGATGTCACAAAGACAATGTATTACCTATAATATATTGTCTGTAATAACTTTGATCATAAACTTTATTTATTTGAAACCTTTGATAATTGAAGAGCAACAACTGTTATGTATTTAACTGTTTATCATGAGTGATTTTTAATAACCTTAACTCTTAAAAAAAAATGGAGACAAGTTAATAAAGAAAGCTTTTTATTGATCAACTGAAACTTTAATCCTCAAACACAAAATATTGTTCTGAAACCATGTCCCTTGTTGCATTTCCACGCCTATTAGCTTGTTCTACACATATTTCTTCTGGTAAATCATCAGCATCTATTGGATCTTCATCTTCTAATGGACAGCCTCTTTTAATTGCAATATTGTGCAGTATGCAGCAAACCAATATAATTTTGGCAACTTTCTCTGGTGCATACTGCATAGCACCACCAGAACGATCAAGACATCGAAACCGCATTTTCAAAAGACCGAAAGTCCTCTCAATAATCCCCCTGGTAGATCGGTGAGCTTCATTGAAACGTACTTGACTTCTGGTCTGTGGGTTGTTATAGGGAGTCAACAGCCATTCTGTACATGAGTACCCTCCATCTCCTAATAGAAGATATAATAAATATAAATATTAATATAAGAATAATTATAAAGATTCAGAACTATACAATTAAACTATACAGATTACAGTCGACAAATTGGGCGCAATTTATGTACATTGAAATGAGAGACATATTAGACGCCAGTTATGCTTACCTAGAAGCCATCCGTCAGGCATATTTCCGTCCTCGAACTTCCTGTATAACCCAGTCTGCCTTAAGATGTAAGAATCATGACAGGAGCCAGGAAAGTTAGAACGGACACTGATAATCCTCATGTGGGGGTCACAGACCATCTGGACATTCAAGGAATGGAAATGCTTTCTATTCCTATAGATCTCCTCACGAGCTTGAAGTGGTCTTACAGCAACATGGGTACAGTCTATGGCACCTAGGACATTGGGCATCCCAGCCATCCTATAGAAATTTGACTTGATAGATTGCCATTCTTCAGGGGTAGATGGCAAACAAACATATCGATGAAAAATAACCATCATAGCCCCTATTACTTTGGATAAGTGGCGTGAAAAAGCAGATTGACTCATTCCAATAATGACGCTAGAAACTGCCTGAAAGGAGCCTGTTGCAAAAAAATGCAATGCCGCTAATAGTTTGAGAAGTCCCGGAATAGCTTGTGAACGAGCAGTCATCGGCTCCAAATGATCTTCAATCTCTCGATACAGGTGTAATATCGATTCACGATCAAGCCGGAATCTTTGTATGATCTCTCGGTCAGAAAGGCCGTGCAAACCAACCCGTGGAAGGAATACACGGGGGACTCGAACTCTCCTTCTTCTAACCAATTGATTAGCTCCATTTCCAGTATTCTGTCTTCTAGCCCGGATTTGCATCAAACGGAGAATAAACAAAAACAGAATTCTCTCCATAGCTGCTGAAATGAACAATGTAAGTACAATGCTGATATTACTGCCTTTTATATATGTCTAGACTGGCGTCTAGAGTGACTTTCCTATTGTTTTGTACCTTGCCCGCCACCTAAAAGGTGGCGAGGCAAAAATAACGAGGTGGGAGCGGAAATTGACGCGAGCGGACAAATAGATTTTTTAGTACATTCGTTTTTGGCGAGTTGGTGGTCAAATGTGTCTATTTACAGTAAAAAATGGAGAGGTAGCGAGGTATGGCGGATAAGTACGCTCGCAATTTTAAAGATGCGAGTTTTTACATAATTGACGGCTTTGTACATATCAGTTTGCGAGTTTGGACGCGAGATTTGTTGCGGGTAGCTCGCTGACTGCTTAGTACATGGAGCCCTTAGTACACATTCTCCTATGGGGTTCCACCATGGCTTTTAAACATAATGAACAAGGAGTTTCCTCTATGTCAGACATGTTTATACAGACTAGCAATGAGACTAGCAAGCTTGGAAAACACTTTAAATCAAGTTAACAAGCAATATAAAAAAAAACGTTACTGTGCCTTTAAGAGAAACAAATTTTGCCAAAATTTGAAATAACAGTGAAAAAAGGCAGTTACACTAACGAAATTTTTACAGTGTATGTAACAAGTTAGCAGAGCATTACACCCACTTGCAAATGGATGATTAACCCCTTAATACAAAAAACAGATTAACAAAACGAAAAATATGTTTTTTAAACAGTCATAACAACTGCCACAGCTCCTACTTTTGAAGCCTTTTGAGCCCTTCAGAGATGTCCTATAGCATGCAGGGGACTGCTGAGGGAAGCTGAATGTCACAGTTTGTAATTTTAACTGCAACAACTGTAACTTTTATACTATAACAGTGGAAAGCCTCAGGAAACTGTTTCTAGGCAAAAATAAAGCCAGCCATGTGGAAAAAACTAGGCCCCAATAAGTTTTATCACCAAAGCATATATAAAAACGATTAAACATGCCAGCAAACGTTTTATATTGCACATTAATCAGAGTATATACCTCTGATAGCAAGCCTGATACTAGTCGCTATTAAATCACTGTATTTAGGCTTTAACTTACATTAATCCGGTATCAGCAGCATTTTCTAGCAAATTCCATCCCTAGAAAAACTTAACTGAAAATACCTTATTGCAGGATACCCTGCACGCCATTCTCCCCCTGAAGTTACCTCACTCCTCAGACATATGTGAGAATAGCAGTGGATCTTAGTTACTTCTGCTAAGATCATAGAAAAACGCAGGCAGATTCTTCTTCTAAATGCTGCCTGAGAAAAAATAGTACACTCCGGTACCATTTAAAAACAATAAACTTTTGATTGAATAAAAAACTAACTATATTTTACCACTTTCCTCTTACTACCTCCAGCTATGTTGAGAGCTTGCAAGAGAATGACTGGATATGGCAGTTAGGGGAGGAGCTATATAGCAGCTCTGCTGTGGGTGATCCTCTTGCAACTTCCTGTTGGGAAGGAGAATATCCCACAAGTAATGGATGATCCGTGGACTGGATACACCTAACAAGAGAAATTATATTTAAATAAGGGGGGGTTAGGGTTAGGTTTAGACTTAGGTTTAGGGGTTAATACCTTTAATATAGTAGCGGTGACGTTGGGGTGGCAGATTAGGGGTTAATAAATGTAAGTAGGTGTCAGCGATATTAGGGATGGCAGATTAGGGGTTAATAAATTTAATAAAATTTAACTAGTGTTTGCGAGGCGGGAGTGCGGCGGTTTAGGGGTTAATATATTTATTACAGTGACGGCGATGTCCGGTCGGCAGATTAGGGGTTAAATAATTTTATTATAGTGTTTGCGATGTGGGGGAGGCCTCGGTTTAGGGGTTAATAGGTAGTTTATGGGTGTTAGTGTACTTTTTAGCTAAGTTAAGAGTTTTATGTTCCGGCGTTAGCCCATAAAATTCTTAACTACTGACTTTTAAATGCGGTAGGAGTCTTGACAGGAGAGGGTCTACCGCTCACTTCTTCCAAGACTCGTAATACCAGCAAATCCCATTAAAAAGATAGGATACGCAATTGACGTAAGGGGATTTGTGGTATGCTCGAGTCGCGGAATAAAAGTGAGCGGTACACCTGTACCTGCCAGACTCGTAATACCAGCGGGCGTTAAAAGCAGTGTTGGGACCTCTCAACACTGCTTTTTAAGGCTAACGCCAAACTTGTAATCTCAACGTTTATTCTTTATTTTTCTTTGTTTTTTGTTTATTTTTTATTTTTTTTTGGGGGGGGGCTTGCAGTAGGAGATGGTCCTCTAGGAGTTAAACAGAAATGAAACACTAAAAACATGCAAGTTACCAGTGGCGGATCCAGGGGGGGCAACAGGGCAATCCCCCCCCCCCGACAGATACCAGAACTTATCTGATATATCATGTGGATCAGATAACAAGGAACTGTTGTGTTGCCATCTTTTATTAGGATAGTTCCCATTTTTTTAAAATGAGTATTTTTTTAAATGGTTCATATTTGAGGATTGTAGGAACAGGAGGTTGAGTAAAGCGCTATACAAATTTGGACTCCAGACTGCCTGAGCTCCTTAGAACAGTGATGGGCAGGGCTATCAGTCGGCACAGGGACTTCGATATGCTCGAGCAAAAGATGACTGCTTTACAGTTTTTAAGGTACACTGTGCACTAGAGCGGTGGGGTGTCTTGCACTGTGACCAGAGCTGTTACATGGTAGCTGACTCCTATTCCTTGTCACATTGGGACCCGACTAGGTAGAGTGCTCACTGTGGGGCTTGCTGTTTTGTCCTGTGGGGCTAGTAGAGGTGTACTGGCAGTGAGAGGCTGGCAACGGCCAGACAGGAGCAGCTGTAGCAGGAAGCAGAAGGAGAGATGCAGTGCACTGGAGTTCTATACCGAGGGGCTTGCAGGGGTGGCTGACAGGTGTCAGGGCACTGCAGGAGGAGGATTGTTGTGTTTTCCTTGCTTCATAGATGGGGTTGCAGCTGTACAAACTGTGGCAGTCAAAATGCAGTATTACATACTACCCTTGTATGCTGCTATTGTGTTATGTAAACATATATGATCCTAGTGCCCTTTCCCAAATGAATTATATATATATATATATATATATATATATATATATATATATATATATATGTGTTTGTGTGTGAGTATGTATGTATGGTGTATGTGTTTTTATCAGTGTGTATATGTGTGTATAAATGTGTGTTTGTGTGAATATGTGTATGTGTTTATCAGTGTGTGTATATATATAAAAAAACAAAAAGGGTACAGGACAAATGGCTACTATAAATGTGTCTTTTTCCATGGAAAAAATTATCAAAATTTAGAAAACATTAATGTTATGTTAGATTATAATTTTAATGTGGTGCAGACCCTATAAAAAAATATTCTTCAACAAACTACAAGAGGAGAACAAGGACCATCAAAAATTTCCTAAGGCCCTGTATAGATAGGGAATCAAGCACTCTTTTTTTTAAAATAGCTCAAAAGTGTAGCTAAATTAAACAAATGAAATGAATCTCTGACCAGTACAATCACAGAGAACAAAAAATAATATATTAATAGTACAGAAAGAAGTAAATCCTAACTGTCCAAACATAGCAATAGGCCAGTTGTGCGCTGGCCTCGGGTATATGTTAGCAACACAAAGTAAAGTATGTTGAACAAACAATATAGTACATGTGGCCAATTAAAACCCTGAAGATGTGCACATCATAATCATAATATTGGCAAAAATACAATACAAAGACACCTAGTACACTGCTAAACCCAGGCTGTACACGGTACCCAAGTCAATACAAGGGATAATTACCGGACAGGTAAATTTTTAGGGATCTAAGTAGTGATAGGTGCTTTGTAAAGATTTCAGGAACAACAATAATGGCAGTATAGCAACAATTACAAAGAATTACATACAAGTATGAAGAATAGCTATTGCAATGGGTATTAGCAATAAGATAGATAGTGGAACATAATAATTCATCCTCCATAATGAATTGCCTCAGTACAGCAGTTACATAGAGACACAGCAGTTTACATAGAGATGCCTGCATATATTGAGATAAAATTCTCACAAGAGTGTATTGCTGAAGAAAACAACCAAATCACACCAGGATGATTTTCCACATATAGCGGTATTGTTTTCAGCCAAACTTAGCATAAGTCCAAGGTATGCAAAAATGGGATAAGTGCTGCCAAAGCTGCATGCGTGTTAGTAAAGCATAGTACGTCTTATTGCTGAAGATGTTGTGTGAAAACAGCAAACAAGCCAAATGAGCAGTGGGAGTCAGTCCAGGCTAACCCCCCATATTGCATGTGAAAGCATCTATATTCCTATGTTAAGCTGTAAGCATGCACTTATCTGATTCTGGAGGTGTCCACAATTGAGGTCCACTGTTTGTTACCAGTTGCCTCCTGAAATACTGCCTTATAATTGAGTCCCATGAAACAGTTTGCTGAGCCAGTTGAATGCTACACGCTGAGACTGCAGCGTGGTAGGACTGTGTGCTTACTTCCTGGTTGGTCACATGTGCGTCCGTGATCCAATGCCTACGATCCTGATCGTTTCACCCACAATGCCAAATGATAGACGGGGCTTCCTCAGGGGTGTGTATATATATATATATATATATATATATATGTGTGTGTATATGTGTGTGTGCAAATATGTGTGTTTAAATATATGTGTATGTACTGTATGTGTGTATAAATATGTATGTATATGTGTGTCTGAATATGTGTTTATCAGTGTGTGTATATGTGTGTGTAAATATGTGTGAATCAGTATGTGTGTATGAATATATGTACGTGTGTGTAAATATGTGTATATGAATGTGTATGTAAGTGTGTATGTATAAATATGTATATGTGTGTATGAGTATGTACTGTATGTACATGTGAGTGTGTGTGAATATGTGTTTATCAGTGTATGTACATGTGTGTGTATGTATAAATGTGTGTGTGTGTAAATATGTGTATATGTGTAAATATGTGTATATGAGTGTGTATGTATGTGTATAAATATGTATATGTGTGTATGAGTCTGTATGTATGTGTGAGTGTGAATAAGTGTTTATCAGTGTGTGTATATTTATGTATACATGTGTGTGAATATATGTGTATGTATATGTGTGTGTGTATGTATGTATGTATGTATGTATGTATGTGTCATCTAATAGTACCCGTGGCTGGCGGGGCGGGGAGGTTTGTTAACGTGGAGAATAGTGCCCCTCTTTGGAAATTTGAAGTGTTGGGAGGTATGCAAATCTAAAAAAAAATAAAACTAGAGTTCTACTCTGGCCCCAGAGTAGGAAAGCTGTAATTAATAAGGGGCTGATTTATCAAGGGCCAAATGGCCACTGATGCTCCTGTTTCCGTGCGAGCCTTCAGTCCCCCCGGAAATACAGTTATGAAGCAGCGGTCTTAAGACCATTGCTCCTTATCTGGTCCACCTGCTCTGAGGCTGCGGACATCAATCAGCCCAATCTCATACGATCGGGCTGATTGACACTCCCTGCTAGTGGCCAATTGGCCGTGAATCTGCAGTGGGCGGCATTGCACAAGCAGTTCACAAAAACTGATTGTGCAATGATAAATGCAGCATTCATTGATGTCTGACAGACCGATGATAAATCGGCCCCTAACACTTTAACTGTTCACTCCCTAAGTGGGAATATTGGTTTACTAATGCACCAATAAATCAACTTTATAGAAAGTGTATTCTACTTACCAAAGTGTTATGCAGTGCATCAACAAATTATTTCTGATGACAGAAGACTTAAAAACTAGACATGTGCGTTTTGTTCCGACTCGAAATTTGGACGAATTCGCCAAATTCGGAGATTCAAATCGATTTGAATTTCTGCATTACCCTAGCAACGAAACTAAACTAATCTGAATGCATTTGTAACGAATAAATCCGAATTCGTTTTTTTTCCCGCTGTGCACGTCTATTAAAAACCTTAGATGGTTGACTGTCTACAATGCTACTCAGACAAACACAATAGGTCTTTACTGTGTTTTCTGCTACTACACAATGATTCTAAACTGTGCAGTTAATGTTAATCCGTGCTAATGTACAGCGCTGGCAAAACAAATAATGCAATTTATCATGAGAAATGTGTAAGTTGCTGATTCTATCATAGAAGAAAAAGCCTTGAAGCCTTGGCAAAGAGCAGTAAACCTTTAAATACAAAGCAAGAGGGCTGCTCTGCTTTGTTCATCTAGGATAAAGCACAGCAAAATATGATAATTATAGTTTGAGGAACCTACTAGCATCTTCTTCCACTCCTTTCCACTAGCACCTCCTACCCCATGGTAATACCAGTGCCCCCCTCAAAAATTCCACCACCCCACAGGGGGCAGTACTGCCCCTTTAGGAACCACTGCTCTGTATGAATCATGAAAGTATAATTTTAACTTTACTATCCCTTTAAATATTCTTTGTTATATCTCTTATATTATTGTAGCTATAAAAATAACATATCTACTTTACAAGGTCATGTATTGCTGTGCCGTTGTCCTAAAAAGGGACTCAAAAATGTGTTACACATACAGGGGACTAAACAAATGTTTCACTAAATAAAATATTACCAGGGACATGTTTTACTACTGCAGGCAAATAACTTTACAAGTTCACTAAACTTACTATTAGACTGACACAGTTTGCAAATAAATGTGATGCAAATGGAGAGAGATATAGTTGAAAGTTTGCAGTGTGATCACTGGTTCTCATTTTGGAGAACTACTGCTCTGTTGCATTATAAGATACCAAAGAAGAACTGTACTACGATCTAAAGTTATTAGTGAGAGTTTGCCAATGGAAAAGATAACAGAGCTATTCCATACTACTATATGAAATAAAATTATTTCTCTGGGAAATGTTCTGGCATTTCATATAATTTCACAAAGTGACTGAAACTATATTTAGACTAAAAACTAAAGTATTTCATTATAATTCACACAGTTGTTCTGTGACACAAACTCACATGCACTGTATGATTCCAAAAACTCAGCTGCCTCTGACACTCTCTAATCTCTCTTGCACTGTGACACTTCACCCAATAGCCAGGTATTTACTGTAATAATTTGGGGCGGGGCTGCACTTAATTATTAACAAGCAGGTATATATTATACATTGAAGGTGTGATAAAATGCAGACTTTTTACCTAGAGGAAGGCAGACTGTAACCTCACAACAAACAAGGATCTGCAGACAAAACTGTAAGAGTTTGCATGTTTGTTTACTTTCTGAAATTACTGGCATTGGATAGATTAAAAAAAAAAGACTGTCAAGCTAAATATATAACAAGAAGCAGTTGTTTTCTAATTTATGTGGTTACTTATCTCCATAAATGTTGTGAAATTTAGAGAAATCCCATTATTTTGTCTATCCTATTTGTGAAAGCTTAGTAACTCTACCAGGGGCATTATGGATGGTATATCATGATATTTTATTAATGTATTTGTTATAATAATTTAACATTTCAGCATGATTGTTGGTATGGCATGGGAAATGTTAAGAGTCACAGTGATTTGGGGATAGATGTGAAATCACAGTTAGGGTTAATTGGGGGAAGTCAAATGAGAATTGGTTAAGGTTAAATTTCTCTGGGAGGGTTTGAGAAAGAAGAGGTAGTGGTTGGAATGATACTATATAGAAGGGATTACAAGGCAGTAGATCATTGCATTATTATCCTCTACATTTATTTCTGTGTACCTAGAACAAGGCTTTCCTGGCAACAGGTACAGGATGCTGTTGTTATTGTGTCATCTTGTCAGATGATCCAAAACTCATAGAGAATAATCATGCAGAATATTTGGGGGATTTTTTAAATAGTATATTGCAATGTATGTGTCTCTCCACATCCAGAACGCTGCATAGATAGATAAACACCTACATTCTGGAATACTCTCGCTCGTGCTGTCAGGCTTTGTCCTAATCTTTCTTCTTTTTAATGCTCCCTGAAGACTTTTTTGTTCAGAGAAGCCTACCACCCAACTCAGTAATAAATTAATTCCACCTACCTAATATTTCCCTCCTCAAACTCTGTATTAACATTTTTATCAATCTTGCAGTCCTCACCTTCTAAAGTTTCCACAGGAATAGGGCCCTCAATTCCTCCTGTATGTGTTTTTCTTGTCTCTTAAAAGTTTTATATCATTGTTTTATTTAAATGAATTGTAAACATGGGCAGCGCTGCGGAGTATGTTGGCGCTTCATAAATAAAGTATAATAATAGTTAAAAGGACAGCTCACTGTCAAATTGTTTTTATATTAATGCATTTTCAATCACTTGTTTTACCAGTTGCAGAGTATAAAATGTATGAGAAACTGCATTTTCAGGTTTATTTGTGTATATGAATGAGCTGTTTCTGTGCTTTTAAACCACAGCTTATTACAATGGGTTGAGCTTCAAATAGTATCATATCGCATTATGTTATCACTTTGTGTACACACACTTGCTTCCTTATCTTATATTTGTCTGGAAAACTAAAGCTCAATACATAGAGAGAACAATGGAAAATTATCATTTTATTACTTAACTAACATGCCCCCCACTGAGAGTGTAATCTCTTTTGCTGGCTGTGTTTACTTAGGCTATTCAATAGCTGAGACTCCAGTATCAAAACTTTCAGTATAGGTTGGGAAACCACAAGCTAAATCAGCTATTTCAAAGGCCAAAATAGGGGTAAAGGAGCTACTTGTAAACAATTTAATACACTCCAGCAGGTAAAATTGATCATTGGGAACAAATTAAATGCGAGACATTTTTTGAGTGAACTGTCCCTTTAACAGCTTTCAAGCTAAACTTTGCCTATCTTAAATATTTTGAGGAATCTTATAGTACTGACGAGATGTCTTCGATAGATCATCAGGCCCATAGAGTCAGATTTTGAGCAACTTGCTTATGATGGCTCTCAACATAATATGGGGCCTATTTATCAAGCCCCTTACTTGCATTTGACGGCACCAATACGCTCGCCTAAGATCGCCTAACATCGCTGCCGTGGACCTGAATACGTTCTCCAAAGTTACCAAAAAAGCTGTCAAAAAGCCGTGCACCAAGTACGGGGCGATGAGCAGCGGACTGTTGTTAACTAACAGTCATCGATCTCGCTGCTCTTCGGCTTTTTCACAGCTTCATTGGAATACTGTCACTAAACACCCACACTATACTACACAGTTTTACCCCTATCCTGCTGCTCCTGGACCCTGCCGCAACTAAATAAAGTTATTAACCCCTAAACCGCCGCTCCCGGAGCCCACCGCCACCTACATTATGTTATTAACCCCTAATCTACCACCCCCTACACCACCGCCACCTACATTATGTTATTAACCCCTAATCTGCGCCCCCTACACCGCCGCCACCTACATTATGTTATTAACCCCAAATCTGCCCCCCAATACCATCGCCACTTACATTATACTTCTTAACCCCTAATCTGCCGTCCCCAACGTTGACGCCACTATATTAAATTTATTAACCCCTAAACGTAAGTCTAACCCTAACACCCCTAACTTAAATCTAATTAAAAATAAATTTAAATAAAATTCATATCATTACCTAAATAATTCCTATTTAAAACTAAATACTTACCTATAAAATAAACCCTAAGCTAGCTACAATATAACTAATAGTTACATTGTAGCTAGCTTAGGGTTATTTTTATTTTACAGGCAAGTTTGTATTTATTTTAACTAGGTAGAATAGTTACTAAATAGTTATTAACTATATAATTACTACCTAGCTAAAATAAATACAAAAGTACCTGTAAAATAAAACCTAACCTAAGTTACAATAAAACCTAACACTACACTATAATTAAATAAATTAACTAAATTAAATACAATTACCAAAATTAAATTAAATTTAAACAAAAAAAAAACACACTAAATTACAGAAAATAAAAAACAAGTTTTTTTTTTTTTTTTTTTTTTGGGGGGGGGTTGGTTGTGTGGGTGGTGGGTTTTACTGTTGGGGGGTTGTTTGTATTTTTTTTTCCAGGTAAAAGAGCTGATTACTTTGGGGCAATGCCCCGCAAAAGGCCCTTTTAAGGGCTATTGGTAGTTTAGGCTAGGGTTTTTTTATTTGGGGGGGCTTTTTTTATTTTGATAGGGCTATTAGATTAGGTGTAATTAGTTTAAATATCTGTAATTTGTTTTTTATTTTCTGTAATTTAGTGTTTTGTTTTTTTAGTTTTTACTTTAGATAATTTAATTTAATTTAGGTAATTGTATTTAATTTGGTTAATTTATTTAATTATAGTGTAGTGTTAGGCTTTATTGTAACTTAGGTTAGGTTTTATTTTACAGGTACTTTTGTCTTTATTTTAGCTAGGTAGTTATTAAATAGTTAATAACTATTTAGTAACTATTCTACCTAGTTAAAATAAATAGAAACTTGCCTGTAAAATAAAAATAAACCCTAAGATAGCTACAATGTAACTATTAGTTATATTGTAGCTAGCTTAGGGTTTATTTTATAGGTAAGTATTTAGTTTTAAATGGTAATTATTTAGGTAATGATAGGAATTTTATTCAGATTTATTTAAATTAGATTTAAGTTAGGGGGTTTTAGGGTTAGACTTAGGTTTAGGGGTTAATAAATTTAATGTAGTGGCGGCGACGTTGGGGACGGCATATTAGGGGTTAATAAGTGTAATGTAGGTGGTGGCGGTGTCGGGGGCAGATTAGGGGTTAATAAGTATAATGTAGGTGACGGCGGTGGCGGGGCGGCAGATTAGGGGTTAATAAGTATAATGTAGGTGGCGGCGATGTCGAGGGCGGCAGATTAGGGGTGTTTAGACTCTGGGTTTATGTTAGGGTGTTAGGTGTAAACATAAATTTTATTCTCCCATAGGAATCAATGGGATATCGGGCAGCAGCGAACATAAGCTTTTTGCTGCTTTCAGACTCCCATTGATTCCAGGTACGCTGGTCTGGAATAGTGCTGAGCGTACCTGGTAAAATTTTGATAACTAGCAAAAGTAGTCAGATAGTGCCGAATTTGCATTCGGAACATCTGTAGTGACGTAAGCATCGATCTGTGTCAGACTGAGACCGGCGGACCGTATGTAATGTCACAAAATTCTACTTTTGCCGGTCTGTAGCCTTTAATAAATAAGGCGAATCAGGCTCGCCACAATTACGCTGCGGAATCACTTTTTATACATGAAAAATACTGGACCAATTTATGAAACACTTTAAAAATAAGCATATAACAAATTTGATGTTTGAGCTCAAACTATAGCCAGCCTACCGTACAGCTAATATAATTTAAGTTCAAATGAGAATTTGCTACTTTATAAATGTGTATGTCTTCAATCTGATAATGGAGATCATCAGCATTTTCATTTTTAATGTCCTTTTTAATGGATTAACATTTTGTGGAATTTAAATTGCAGGCAAATTTATACTCCCACAAATAGAAGAGAAATATTTTCTAAAGTATTTAGCACGGCCTATATACCAGCAACATTCTGGGGCAGGAGTCTTGTGGCTGATTCAGGTAGTTTCGGGAATGGTATAACAATGAACCAGGGGTGGAGGTTGGCAGGGAGATAATGTATAATGATAGATGCATCTTGCTAAATAGGAACTATTACAAGATCATGGAGAGCTCCAAGACAGAGAATAGGAAGGGCTCTCCAACCACAAAAATACACCAAAATGCAGGATGGTAAGGAGTTTAGGTGGTAATGAACATAATTTTTTAATGTTTTGTAAAGATTTGTGTTTCATGACATTTCTTGATTTGTTTGTTTTGGTAATAATATAGGCACCTTCCTCTGCATCCCTACAGTTTCATAATTGTTTCTAAACACTTGACAAATCGGTAAAATCTGAAATATATACACAATTATGATTAAAGGGACATCCTAGGGTAAAAATAAAATGATCTAGTTTTATCAACATTAGTACTCCACAATAAGGTCCTTTGTTAAACTTAAAGGATTACTTTCTGTTATAATTTTTACGATAAACAACTAACATATTAAAGTTAATAAACATTAATTAAAACCTACTGACCTATATTTTCTCCAAAACGAAGTTTCATAACGTTCTAAAAGTTATATCTTTTATTCCCAGATGATGTCACGTTATCCTGCCCACTATTTTCAGCACTGCATGTTCAAAATACTTAAACCAATAACTTTGTGTTTAAAGCGCCATTTTGCAACCTAGGTATTGTAAACTGATTGGTACAGAGCAAAGGATACCCACGGAGTGGGTTTGGAAAACAATTAAATTTTCAGACAAGATTTCTGATATACGGTAGAGATATGTTAATGAAATGCTATTGATAAAAAGCGTATTTGGGGTAGTTAGTTAGTAACAGGCATAGAAAATATTTACTTACAGTGGCCCTTTAAAGGGACAGTCTACTTGAAAATGTTTATTGTTTAAAATCATAGACAATCCCTTTATTATCCATTCCCCAGTTTTGCATAACCAACACTGTTATATTAATGTACTTTTTACCTCTGTGATTACCTTGTATCTAAGCCTCTGCAGACTGATCCCCTATCTCAGTGCTTTTGACAG
This sequence comes from Bombina bombina, assembly GCF_027579735.1. Classification (NCBI taxonomy): domain Eukaryota; kingdom Metazoa; phylum Chordata; class Amphibia; order Anura; family Bombinatoridae; genus Bombina; species Bombina bombina. The sequence goes on from NC_069502.1 coordinate 108,287,753, forward strand.
ACTTGCATTTTAGCCAATCAGTGTCTAACTGTAAAAAAATCGGTCAGAATGCACTGAGATAAAAGGCGGTTTTAAACTGTTTAGGAATCAGATTTAGCCTACCTAGGTTTAGCTTTCAACAAATAATACTAAGAGAACAACCCAAATTTTATGACAAATGTAAATTAGAAAGTTGTTTAAAATTGCATGCCCTATATGAATTATGAAAGTTTAATTTTGACTAAGAAAATTATTATTATTGTTATCATTTATTTGTGAAGCACTAAAATATTCTGCAGCACTATAAAAATATATGTGCATAATGTCACATTACAATTTTATAAAAGACAGTTACAAAAATTAGGAAAGAGTATAAGGTGTTTGTAAAAAGATGATATACCGGAGAGATGGGCTTCAGACCTTAAACGCTAAAGAGAAGTGATGAGGTCTGAGGTGAAAATACAGAGAAATACGTTATAAAAGAATATAAGCATAAAAGACACAATAATCATAAGCTCATCAGCATGGAGAGAAATTGCACAAAATTTTGGGGGCTTTGTTTGAGTACTATATTTTAATGTATGTGTCTTACTTTCACATCCAGAACCCTATATAGGGCTAGACTACGAGTGGAGTGCAAAAACAAGAGCTTTGCGCTCACAAGAGCGTGCTTTCATAGGCTCCAATGGGATCCTCGTTCTCATGCAGTCATACACGGCAGAGAACCTGGCGCAGGGAAGGGGGTAAGTCATGCAGCGATGCGCCCCAAAGTTTAAATATATATGTAATGGGCCCCAAAGGGTAAATATATATGTATATAAGCATATACATATTTATTTATAGAGAACACAAATTCCCCATAGACCGCAATGTAAAGGCACTTTTCAGTGCCGTTTTTTTTTTTTCTATCGTGCCACATCCACCAACTTTAAACCCTCATAACTGCTTATTGCAGTTATTTTTTTAAAAAATATAGATGCCACTATCTTTATTTTAAAAAAAAAGTATATTACACTTGATTTTAGGGGTATTTGAAAGATGTTTCTAAAATTAACCACTTGTAATGACTGGTTATTTATCGCAAGCATAGTGAAATCGGTGGCCCAATGGTCATCAACCCTTTTAAAATATCAGTTACTAATTCAACAATGGGAATTATAGCAATTATGCCAATGTTGACATACATTTCTGTACCCAAAACACCTTTGGGCTAGGCTAAAAACAATTCCATGTCATGGAGGGGGAATCTACCCTACATATATTCATAGTGAAATCAGTGGCCCAAGGGTTATTAACACTTTTAAAATATCAGTTATTTATTCAAACTTGTGAATTACAGCAACTATGCCAGAGTTGGCATCAATTTCTGTGACCAAAATACCATTGGGCCAGGCTAAAAACTATTTCATGTCATGGAGGGGGATCTCCCCTACATATATTCATTGTTAAATCAGTGGCCCAATGGTCATTAACCCTTAGAAAATATGAGCTACTTATTGAGCTATGGGAATTACAGCACATATGCCAGTGTTGGCATCAATTTCTGTGCCCAAAACACCATTGGACCAGGCTAGAAACATGGAGGGGGATCTACCCTACATATATTAACAGAAAAATCAGTGGCCCATTGGTCATTAACCATTTGAAATGATCAGTTACTTATTAAAAAATAGGAATTACATCACCTATACCTAGGGTGACCATATTGCCGCTTTAAGAAGGGACAGATATGAAAAATACATATGTTAGGGCTATTTTCAAGGCTGTTTAAAGAAATGGTTTGTATAAGAACCCTGGCATATGTATTTTTCATATGTGTCCCTTTTTAAAATGGCAGTATGGTCACCCTACCTATACCAGTTTGGCATCCAATTTTGTGCCCAAAACACCATTGGACCAGGTTAAAAACAATTCCATGTCATGGAAGGGGGATCTACTCTGTGTATATTCATAGTGAAATCAGTGGTCATTAACCCTTTGAAAATATCAATTACTTATTCAACAATGGGAATTACAGTACCTTTCAGTTAAAGGAACTGAACAAAGAAATGATACTATGTGAGCACTCAATTAAGACCCTCAAATAAGTTGGAGTTTGGAGAAAAAGTCACACAAATTAAAATATAAAACTTTATTAGATGTGTTTAAAACAATGGGTATATTAAAACTAAAATGCTGGCAGAGAATCCAGTTAAAGAACTGGTTAAATCAGGGAAAGCACTAGGTAAATAGTAGAAATATCAGTTACTGGCTCTAGGCAGCAATATGTATGAGCTGTATAACCTCAGAGGGTAATGATATGAAATTAATTGGGAAAAACCCAAATTAGTAATAATCAGTCCATAAAACCTTAGAAAAATCAGTCTTGAGATATTTCTTGGCCCAGTTTTGACGTTTCAGCTTGTGTGTCTTGTTCAGTGGTGGTCGTCTTTCAGCCTTTCTTACCTTGGCCATGTCTCTGAGTATTGCACACCTTGTGCTTTTGGGCACTCCAGTGATGTTGCAGCTCTGAAATATGGCCAAACTGGTGGCAAGTGGCATCTTGGCAGCTGCATGCTTGACTTTTCTCAGTTCATGGGCAGTTATTTTGCGCCTTGGTGGCTCTCAGGCTCCTGGGTTTGTTGAGCCCTGATTTAAGTCATATAAGACTATTTTGGTTAGATAGCTAAATTATACATCCTGAAAATTCTATTGGTTATTATTTGCTAGCTAAATGTCGTTAAATAAGCCATATTCCAAATTCGTTAAGGTTACTGGCTAATTATAAATTGTTCTAACTAGTAACATTAAATGGTGATATTTGATAGTTAAGTCATTTTGAGTTTAAGTTAATTCCCAATAATATTGTGACCATATCCAGGATACAGACGATTTAATTGAATATTAATTAATCTAATTAATTTTATACCTTGCTTTATATTATAATTTTTGTATGGCAATAATCAATATATATATGGTCATAATCAATAGTCTATTTACGGCATAAATATAATCACTGTGTTTATAAAAACAACCTGTTCAGAAATTAGGAAATATTTTAATTTGGGATTAAATATTAATATTTGATAATAATCTTGTTGTCATTAATTTCTAAATATCTCAATAGTGTGATTTTGGAGTGCGCTACTGGGATTATATAACAATTCTCTGGGGTGCACTGCTAGAATTCTACTATATGAATTGGGGGTATTGCTGACAATAATTTTATTATTGTTATTAATTAATAATATTCATAATCCATAAATAATCTCATTGGGAGGGCATTCCTAAACTGTACTAATATGTATTGAATACACAGCTGAGATTATTCTATTAAACAAAATATCTAATGGAGGGGAGAGAATGGGGTTTTTTAAAGGATAAGGATACAGAACAATCTGATCAGGAATATGATGCAGATGACGAAGTCTCAGCAACAAGGTTGCTGCTGTTATCTAGGGATTTAAAGAAAAAATTAGTGGAAAATGCTGAGAAGGCCCTGAATGGGTTAAAGGTTTTGCTTTCTATGCACATCCACAACAGATGAAAGGGATGATGAGGTATTTGCATTTGATTGCTGATTGTTACACGGCATATGGGGGTTCTTACAAATTCCCAGAAGTTTTGAGAGAAAAACTGGGGAAGGAGGTAGCCTTAAGAAGGATGGCAGGCCCCCTTTAATGACAAACAGCTAAAGAATTTGATTAAATCATCTTTGGGAGTGGTGACCAAAAAAAGAGGCAGGTAAAATTCTTAACGATTCAGCGATTATCCTACCCTAATGGTCAGTCCGTAAATGATGCAATCAGTAGGGAGGATGCATCAGTATCCTACCAGTCATTTGGCCAAGCAGTAAATTTGGTTAGGTTGGCAGGCTGGGTGCTGATTTAGCAACAGTCGATATAGAATCTGCATTCAGATTACTACCTATAGAGCCAAAAAGTTTTGATGGGATGCAAATGTGAGGGCAAGTTTTATATCGACAAATGTCTGCCTGTGGGGTGTGCTATATCTTGTGCGTATTTTGAAATGTCCAGCACTTTTTTGCATTGGCTGGTAGAGAGAAGGGCAGGTGAGAGTAGTATCGTGCATTACCTTGATGACTTTATGGTAGTATGTAGAAAGGGTACAGGAGAATGTGATAGAGTTCTTAATGTACTGCTGAAAACGTTTGTAGAGATGGGGGTTCCAGTGGCAGTTGACAAATCAGAGGGTCCCTGTTCTAAGTTATTCTTTCTAGGCATATAGACTTACTCAGTGAGTCCGCATTACTTGCCCCAAGATAAGTTTGTGAAGATGAGGGAGGTCATAAGGCAGGTGATTTATAAAAAGAAGGTATCACTTAGGGAATATGCAGAAATTACTGAGGCTGTTATATTTTGCATGCAGGGTGATTCCAGTGGGAATAATCATTAAAAGAAGGTTGGAAGTGAGTACCAGAGGGGTTGTAAAGCCTAGTCACATGATTCGACTGAACAGTCAATTAAAAGGGGATTTAAAAGTATGAGATAATTTCCTAAGTAGTTTTAATGGCATTAGGATTTGGGAGCAGAAGGTGGCAGCTAATGAAATCCAGTTATATACAGATGCTGCAGGAAGTGCAGGGTTTGGGGCTTATTTGGATGGCAGATGATGCGTGGGTAAGTGGCCACAGGCTTGGCATGAGAAGGGTTGGTGTTACTTGAATTCTTCCCAATTGTGACAGCGATAGAACTATGTGGGAAAGAATCGGCTAACAAAAGCATTTTGTTCCAGTTTGACAATAGAGTTGTGTTGTATTAAATAACCTATCAGCATCTTCCCCTCAGGCCATAGCATTCATGCAGCCTCTAGTTTTAAAATGTTTAGAGCATAATATAAAGTTATAAACACATACCAGGAGTTAAGAATGTTGTAGCTGATGCTTTATCAAGGTTTAAATGGGAGGCCTTTAGGAAGCTTGCACCCAATGCGGCGCAGAAAGGTAAGGATTGCCCCATTTATCTTTGGCAGATTGGGAGCAATTAGAGGTAATCAATGGTTTGGTCAGACAATCATTGGCAACACGGACATGGACTGCATATAATAAATAGTACTGGAAAAATTGGAAGGATTTGTAAGGGGTAAAAAGGGATATTTTTTGGACAATTTGGTATAACCTAGGCACACAGGTATCAAGAAAGGCAACTTAAGCACTGTAATGGCAGGGATCTCCTTCTTTGCGCAGCTGTTGGAGGAAGCGGATGTGATAAAAAAGATTCCTGGTTAGAAAAATGGTTAGAGGTTAGTCAGAAAAAAAAAAAAAAAAAAAAATAGGGATAAGAGAGAACCTATCACAGTGGAGAGATTGGAAATCTTAGAAAAAAATGTAAGCAAGGTTTGTACTGGTTTTGAGACTACATTTTTTGCGACGGTATTTATGCTGGCTTTGGGGAAGCATTGAGGATAGAATTTCTGCAGAATCAGGACTAATATTCATATGAAGATCAGACAGATAGGGAAGGGAAAGGGGCTGGATAACTTCTAAAGCAATAGGGGGTAAATATGTCCTGTTTCACATGTGAGAGGCTATTTAGGTGTGGCCCCTGCTAAGGGCGTCATGTTCTTTAGGCACAAGAATGGTAGTAGTTTAATCAGGTTCCAGTTCAAAAGGGTTTTTTCATTAGTAGTTTTGAGGATAGAAAAGCAGCTTTAGACAGTTGGTTTGTGGTTTACGTTGTGGTGATAATGTGTTGTTTGGTGTGTCCATTTCAGGTAGAGCCATAAGATTATGGATAATCGGACACTCCTACATGCACTGGGCAGCTTCACACGCATCTGTAACCAGGCAGGGAGCAAACTTAGGTTTTATTTCTATAGAAGCAGGAATTAGGTGGATTGGGAAGAGAGGGATGAAATGGAACCAGTAATCGGAGACAGCACAGATCTCTACGAGAAAGTGGGGTCTACCCGATATCTTAATTATACACCTGGGTGGGAACAACATAGGTTTGTTTCCTTCAATTGAGCTACAGGAGCAGGTAAAATAAGTATTCAGCTGGTTCAAGCTAAAATGGGTGGGGACTAAACTAGTCTGGTCTCTGTCTTGGAGGGATAGTGTCACACTGGAAGGATGGACATTGAGTGGTGGTCTGCCGGTAAAAATAATTTGCTCGCCTGCTCTTCAAACCTTGCATCCTGTTATTTGCTATGTCTTACAACTTCTTAGTCATGTGGGGCCACCTATTTCTTTACAATGCTGGTGACTTGATCTGTATGATCGGACAAGAGTAGGAAAAAGGTAAACCAGGCTGTTATGATCTATTATGATCTGACAAAAGTAGTAGAAAGGTAAACCAGGCTGTTATGATCGGACAAGAGTAGGAAAAAGGTAAACCAGGCTGTTATGATCTGTTATGATCCGACAAGAGTAGGGACAAAGGTAAACCAGTCTGTTATGATCTGTTATGATCTGACAAGAGTAGGAAAAAGGTCAACCAGGCTTTTATGATCTGTTATGATCCGACAAGAGTAGGAAAAAGGTAAACCAGGCTGTTATGATCTGTTATGATCCGACAAGAGTAGGAAAAATGTAAACCAAAAAAAAAAAGAAAGGTAGCCCAAAATTCGAGGAGAAAATGGGGGAAACCCGACATCCTGATCATCCACCTAGGGGGTAACGATATAGGATCAGCACCCTCAATTGAACTACAAGAACAAGTCAGGCAGACATTGCGTTGGTTCAAAGCAGCATGGCCAGATACAAAACTAGTATGGTCTAGCATCATTGCAAGAAGGTATTGGAGGGACTGCTTATCCCAGAAAGGGGGCTTTAAGTGCAAAAAGAAGGTAAATCAGGCAGGAAGAAAATGGATGGAAGAGGTAGGAGGGCAAGTGCTAGAACACCCATTTATCGGGGTCCGGACCCCTGAGCTATACAGAGCAGACGGGGTTCACCTGACGGAGCAAGGCAATGATCTATTCCTGGAAGATTTGAGGGGCATCATACAGACTCACGCAAGTTAAGAAATGGTCACTAGGTACGTTTTGGTTGGCGGTAAGAGGGTCCTCTTTTTGTGGCGGGAAGTGGGTGTCCTGGCACGTGGGTAAGGCGGTAATGGGGGGAGGTGTGTAGGGTACGGGGGCGGGGGTATTGGTCTGTCGGTCAAACCCACAGGCCCTCCTAGTCTGCAGACCTCTCGGCCTGTTACTTGCAAATTTACGCCCCCTGAGTTGCGCGCGGCATGCTTCTTGGTTACGTGGGGATGCCCAGTTCTCTCGTCATGCTGTTGCATGAATTGTGTTATCAATTCAAAATACAAATTGGATTAAGGATATGTTATTATCCTAGTTGTTGAGAATCGCTCAATTTTTCTAAATTAAAATTGAATTTAATAAAACGTGACCTTTTCTAACGCCAAATATGTGTCTTTCATTATTTGTATATGGAAAAATAAGTTAAGGGGGGTAAGAAGCTGAAGGGAAGGGGGGAGCAGCTGGATAAGAGGTATCTGGGAAGGTAGTTAAAGTATAAATCCCTTATGGGTGTGAATGTGCAACTGTGTGTAGATATATGTGTCTTTGTGTTTTTGAATATGTTTGTGCAGCTATGTATGTGCATTTATGTATGTTTGTGTGTGCTGTGTGTGTATGTCTGTGAAGGGTGAAAAAAGTTGAGGCTTATAAAAAGAGTATCCAAGCTGCAGGACTACCTTCTAAGAAGAGAAGGGGGGGCAGAAAGGAGGAGAACGTTTTCAGTCAGGCTGTTTAAAGCAACAGTTTTCTGAGACTGCTAAATACTCATCTCTCTTACCACCACGCTGTCCATCACACTGCCACCCTCCTCTCTACAGAAGCCCATGGAGGCTACAGAGTTACAGCCTGTGCATGGGTAAATAAATAAAATTTGAAATGCGCTGCAAGGCTCAAAGCTGGTTTTAGAGTTGACATTTTCAGGGGGGAACTGAGAGGTTATAAAGGATGGGCAGTGTTACCAATAAACACACATACTGTATATAGACTCACACACACAGGTACAGAGACCTATAAACACACACAAGCATATTCAACATACATATATTACATATAGAGGCACCCATAAACACAAATACATACACTTACACACACAAAATGCACATATACATTTAGATAAAGACACCTGCATTGCACACACAAAATACACATATATAGCACACACGCATACCTCCAGAAATACAAATGCATACACACAAAATACACATTCAAACAAGATACCGAGACAAATTAACGCAAATATATACATTTGCATGCACATACACAAAATGCACATGCAAACACACAAATACTTACACCATAAACACCAACATATACACTTATGCAAAAACACATGCAAAATAAGTACACATATACACAGATAGGCACCCATAAACACAAATATATATACTTGTACAAATATACACAGACAAAATACACACAGACACCCATAAACATAAATCCATGCACTTGTGCACAAACACACACAAATAGATAAATACAGACACTGATAAAAAAAATAATATATACATGCTCATGTACAGAGGCACACAAATACACACATATAAAAAGAAGGCAAATATACTGTGGATTTCTATTTCTTTCAAACTAATTTAAAGTTTTTTTTTATTTGTTCCCCTCAAGTTTTATTAAATCATGTTTACATTTCTTACTCTTAAGTGTTGGGATGTGTTTACAAGATTTTTAAGAAGTTGATTTTACTTATTTCACTGCAAACTGCAATACCCCCTGGCAGTGAAATGGTTAAAAAGTGCTTAGAGACAAAACGGCAGTGTGATGGAGGTAGTATTACCCTGCTTACGACCTCCAACCTTTTAGATACGCAGAGGCAGTAATTGTAATGTGCGTAGAAGATATAGCAGCAGAAAAAAATTAACTATCACATACCTTACACGCGTGGGAGGGAATACATCTTACGCTGTCAATTGCTTGTGTCTGCCTGTCAGCACTGAACAGTCTGCTTGAATGTTAAGTTAATGGGGAGATTTTTGCTCTGTGTTCAGTGAGGAATCAGAGAGTATAAATAAACTAATCACCTAAGCTGAAGCAGGAAAAGTAAAAGCTCTGAGAGCGGGCACACACTCAACTTTTCCCCCAAGCTTAGATGTGGGGTTGGCATCTGATAGCTAGACAGGCCCCTGCTCTATGTTTCAAAATAATAAAGGCCAGTTTTTTAAAGTGGAGGTGCAGAAACGTTTTTCTCCCCATGCACTGCACAATCTTACCTCCAGAAACAAGAGTTGATGCATAGGTGGGCGGAGTTAAATCTATTTCCCGGTAGCTTATTCAATTTCTGACAGGACAACGTTATGGTCCATTAGCAGGCCCCTTTTTCCCAGAAGAATGTGCTCGTGGAGAAGAAGAGGGAGGCCAGAGGGGCGGAGACTATACAACGTTAGTGATGAGTATGTGACATCACACTGTGGAGGTGGACCATGGGAGTTACTTAGGCAGGCAAGGCAATGATGCCTGGCGAGTCATTAGCAGCAGCTTGTTTGAAAACTTACAAGTAAATTTGCAGCTGCTCAGGTATCTGGCTAGCTGCTGTTGAGTGTTTCACCATTGCTCCCTCCTTGCCTGCTCCCTGTCACTGGTTTCACTGAGCACACTGCACCCACTATAGCGTGCCCCTGGCTGTGCAGCAGCACCTCTCCTTGCGCCCCGGGCAGCTGCCCGCATCGCCCACCCCTAGAAACGGCCCTGAAAACCTGTAACCTTTAACAGAGACGTATCTCAATTTATAGGAGTGATATCCCTTATAGTAGGAATACACTAGATTTTAAACAAACTTATAGGGGCCTATTTAACAAAGGTCTGCACCTCGCTGAATGCAATACGCTCTCCGCATTCAGCATTGCACCAGCAGCTCTTGTGTCAAACCACCCAATCGTACTCATTTGGGTTGAATTGCGGCAATGTCTGTCCGCCTGCTCAGAGCAGGCGGACAGGTTATGGAGCAGCGGTCTTTAGACCGCTGCTTCATAACTGGTGTTTCTGGCAAACCTGCAGGCTCGCCAGAAACACGGGCTCTCAAGCTCCATCCGGAGCTTGATAAATGGGCCCCATAGTGTTGGTGCACTAGTAAAAACCATATATAGGTTTATGCCTTCATGGATTTCAGTACATTGTATGCTACTAGTGATCCCACTTAACCCTTACACCTCTATAAGGGTATTGTACCTAAGTAATTGAATTATGATAATATACGTTTCAGGCCAAATGCTTGGTCTTCAGATAGTATTACACTTGTGGCAAAGTTGGATTATATAGCCTTGTTCTAATGTTAGGTTTGGAATACTGCTATGTAATAATGTCGAAATTGCAGCCTTCTAGCCACTTAATTCAAATACAAATGTGTTCTATAAAGTCACTACTTAAATCCTAGCCTGCTTAGTGCAGTCTATATATTGCAGATTAGAAAGCAAAACTTCCATTTGTGTTATAGGAAATTGGCGCTGATCACTCTGTTATCAAGCAGTTATGAATTGAAACAAGATTGTTTGCATCGTATATTATTATAGTAACGCTGTTCAGGTGATTAGTATACAATATACCACACACTCGATATTAGGAGTGTTAGCTTAATATTATTGTAGCAACTGCGGTACTAATAATTAGTGATGTCGCGAACATAAAATTTGGGTTCGCGAACGGCGAACGAGAACTTCCACAACTGTTCGCAAACCAGCGAACCGGGCGAACCGCCATAGACTTCAATAGGCAGGCGAATTTTAAAACCCACAGGGACTCTTTCTGGCCACAATAGTGATGGAAAAGTTGTTTCAAGGGGACTAACACCTGGACTGTGGCATGCCGGAGGGGGATCCATGGCAAAACTCCCATGGAAAATTACATAGTTGATGCAGAGTCTGGTTTTAATCCATAAAGGGCATAAATCACCTAACATTCCTAAATAGTTTGGAATAACGTGCTTTAAAACATCAGGTATGATGTTGTATCGATTAGGTAGTGTAAGGGTTACGTCCACTTCACAGTGCGCAGTGTAGGTGATATACCTGCCCTGACCATGCTTTGCAGACCAGGTATCAGTGGTCAGATGGACCCTTGCCCCAACACTGTGTGCCAGACATGCCATTATAGCAGACTTATATGGCATTGCTTTTTGGTAATTAGAAGGCTGCTAAATGCCACTGCGCACCACACATGTTTTATGCCCAGCAGTGAAGGGATTAATTAGGGAGCATGTAGGCAGCTTGTAGAGTTAATTTTAGCTTAAGTGTAGTATAGTAGACAACCCAAAGTATTGATCTAGGCCCATTTTGGTATATTTAATGCCTCCATTTCACCGCCAAATGCGATCAAATTAAAAAAAATTGTTCACTTTTTCACAAACTTTAGGTTTCTCACAGAAATTATTTACAATCAACTTATGCAATTATGGCATAAATGGTTGTAAATGCTTCTCTGGGATCCCCTTTGTTCAGAAATAGCAGACTTATATGACTTTGGCGTTGCTTTTTGGTAATTAGAAGGCTGCTAAATGCCACTGCGCACCACATGTGTTTTATGCCCAGCAGTGAAGGGGTTAATTAGGGAGCATGTAGGGAGCTTGTAGAGTTAATTTTAGCTTAAGTGTAGTGCAGTAGACGGCCCAAAGTATTGATCTAGGCCCTTTTTGGTATATTTCATGCCACCATTTCACCGCCAAATGCAATCAAATTTAAAAAAAACTTAATTTTTTTCGCAATTTTAGGTTTCTCACTGAAACAAATTATTTACAAACAGCTTGTGCAATTATGGCACAAATGGTTGTAAATGCTTCTCTGGGATCCCCTTTGTTCAGAAATAGCTGACATATATGACTTTGGCGTTGCTTTCTGGTAATTAGAAGGCCGCTAAATGCTGCTGCGCATCACATGTGTATTATGGCTAGCAGTGAAGGGGTTAATTAGGTAGTTTGTAGGGAGCTTGCAGGGTTAATTTTAGCTTTAGTGTAGAGATCAGCCTCCCACCTGACATATCAGACCCTCTGATCCCTCCCAAACAGCTCCCTTCCCTCCCCCACCCCACAATTGTCTCCGCCATCTTAAGTACTGGCAGAAAGTCTGCCAGTACTAAAATAAAAGGTTTTTAATTTTTTTTTCATTTTTTTTAGCATATTTACATGTGGTGTAGCATCCCCCCTTAGCCCCCAACCTCCCTGATCCCCCCAAAACAGCTCTCTAACCCTCCCCATCTGCCTTATTGGCGGCCATCTTGGGTACTGGCAGCTGTCTGCTATTATTTCACAGTCAAAAAAGTGTTGTTTTTTTTAAATGTACACTACTGTTACACCAGATATGAGTGGTGGCACTGGGCAAGTGGGCACAGTATAAGCTGTGAGGCTGACACACACACTGGCAGGCAGGCAACTGCAATTAGATTACACAGGAAAAAAAAAAAAAGCAGACTGATGTTCTAGCCCTTAAAAGCGCTTTTTGGGGTGCTGTCCTTAAAGCAGAGATCAGATGAGTCCTTCAGGACTGTAGTGGACACTGAATACACTAGCCTAGCTATCGATTTCCCTATTAAATCAGCAGCAGCTACACTGTCCCTCCTCTCACTAAGAATGCAGCTTCTAAATGAATCTAAAATGGATGCTGTCCAGGAGGTGGGAGGGTCTGGGAGGGAATGTCTGGTGCTAATTGGCTGTAATGTGTCTTCTGACTGTGAGGTACAGGGTCAAAGTTTACTCAATGATAAAGAATAGGGGGCGGACCGAACATCGCATATGTTCGCCGTCCACAGCGAACGCGAACATGCTATGTTCGCCAGGAACTATTCGCCGGCGAACTATTTGCGACATCACTACTAATAATATATCACTTATAACTGTACTTGTAGTAATTGTAAGAGCATTAAGTTAACCACAGCATAGTAACGCTATTCAATTGGTTAGTATACAGTGTACCACACATTTTATATTTAGGAGTGTTGGCTTAATGTTATTGTAGCGACTGCGGTACTAATGATACATCACTATAAATGTTCTTGTAGCAATTGTGAGCGTATTTATTAAAGGGACATGAAACCCAAATTTTTTATTGCATGGTTTAGAAAGAGCATGCAATTTTAAACAACTTTCTAATTTACTCCTATTATCTAATTTGTTTTACTTTCTTGATATGCTTTGCTGCAAAGCATATCTAGATAGACTCAGTAGCTGCTGATTGGTTGCTGCACATAGATGCCTCGTGTGATTGGCTCACCCATGTGCATTGCTATTCCTTCAACAAAGGATATCTAAAAAATTAAGCAAAATATATAATAGAAGTAAATTGGAATGTTGTTTAAAATGTTATTCTCTATCAGAATCATGAAAGAAAAATTAAGGGTTTAGTGTCCCTTTAAGTTAACCACAATATAGTAATGCTATTCAAGTAGTAAGTATATAATGTATCAAGCACTCAATATTAGGAGTGTTAGCTTAATGTTATTGTAGCAACTGCGGTGCTAATAATATGTCACTTTAACTATACTTGTGGTAATTAAGAACGCATTAAGTTAAAGCAAGGAACTTAGGTACATGGGTTAAACTGATACCCAAGAGGTTCCGTAATATATAAAATAAATTGCTGCAAGCCATAAAAATATCCTATGCACCGAGTACTATGCCTCTGCTTAATGCTACGAGTCACCTTAGTAAATACTCGATGTGCTGAATGCGGTTAGGTTATCCGCTATTAACTCGGTGCATTTGCTCTACTGATGCCCTAGTGCTCAATTATCATTTTGATAAAGCCGGAAACCCCACGAAATATGTCAAGGAAGGAGAGCGAGCTAATGGGAGCTCTGTTAATTTTTTAAAAAACCTACTTGCTGGCGGTAACATATGGGATAATTGAGCACTAGGGCATCAGTTATCTACTGTTTTGTTTTTGATACTTAGCACCTAACCACATATTATCAGTTGTATTCTAAGGCCAACCAGACCTTACCTGAATGGTAATAGACCCCCCTTTTTATCTTCAGTAAGTGGTGCCATCATTCCAAACTTACTCTAAAATTACAGTACCTATGCCAGTGTTGGCATCAATTTCAGTGCCCAAAACAATATTGGGCCAGGCTAAAAAAAATTCCATGTCATTGAGGGTGATCTACCCTACATATATATTTATAGTAAACTCAGTTGCCCAATGGTCATTAACTCTTTTAAAATATCATTTATTCATTCAAACTTGTGAATTACAGCACCTATGCCAGAGTTGGCATACATTTCTGTGTCCAAAACACCATTGAGCAATGCTAAAAACAATTGCACGTCAAGGAGGGGATCTACCCTATGTATATTCATAGTGAAATCAGTGGCCCAATGGTCATTAACCCTTCGATTAGTGGAGAGATATCTGGCTACAATTGAGACCATCAACAATTAGCCCACTCTTTCCCAAATACAAGATATTTACTAGTTCCCAAAGGCCTGTGCCAATGGAGGAGGATGCTGAATTCAGCCCTGGATTTAGAGTTTGTTCATCAAGAGCAGACCATACATTTATAAGAGAGATGGGCTTAAGAAAAGGATATCTTTGAAAGAGGCAAAGCCTGAGGGTAAAGCAGAATATTAGAGATTTTTCTGTTACCAATTCTGATATGTATTTAGTGCAGACAGTACGGGTTTAATAAAGCCTTAAATTATGTTATATAGAATAATTGGAGAAAATGCAATAATAAAAGAGTAGCCACCGATCTTATGGAATGCAAGGTATCTAATGACCACAGGAAATTGGTAACAGATCAAGGCAAACCGTAATATTAATAATCATCATTGCAATGATTTACAGTGTGTAGGGGACATGCTCATCACCCTATATTTTGCTATTTGACTTTTACCCTTAAATATATTGTAACAATCAAAATAGTTAAATTAACTCTCACCTAGATTACGAGTTTTGCGTTAGAAGCTATGCGGTGCTAACGAGCAGTTTATGCTCACCGCTCACTTACCTACAGCGCTGGTATTACAAGTTTTTACAAACCCGGCGTTAAAAGACAAGAAGTGAGCATTGAGCAAAATTTTGCTCCACATCTCACTCCAATACCAGCGCTGCTTACGTTAGCGATGAGCTGGTGTAACGTGCTCGTGCACGATTTCCCCATAGGAATCAATGGGGAGAGCCAGCTGAAAAAAATCTAACACCTGCAAAAAAGCAGCGTAAAACTCAGTAACACAGCCCCATTGATTCCTATGGGGAAATAAAATTTATGTCTACACCTAACACCCTAACATAAACCCCTAGTCTAAACACCCCTAATCTTACACTTATTAACCCCTAATCTTCTGCCCCCGACATCGCCGACACCTACGTTATATTATTAACCCCTAATCTGCTGCCCACAACATCGCCGACACCTACATTATACTTATTGACCCCTAATCTGCTGCCCCCAACATCGCCAACACCTACATTATATTTATTAACCCCTAATCTGCCGCCTCTAACGTCGCCGCCACTATTCTAAATGTATTAACTCCTAAACCTAAGTCTAACCCTAACCCTAATTTAAATATAATTTAAATAAATCTAAATAAAATTCCTATCATTAACTAAATTATTCCTATTTAAAACTAAATAGTTACCTGTAAAATAAACCCTAAGCTAGCTACAATTTAACTAATAGTTACATTGTAGCTAGCTTAGGGTTTATTATTTATTTTACAGGCAAGTTTGTATTTATTTTAACTAGGTAGAATAGTTACTAAATAGTTATTAACTATTTAATAAACTACCTAGCTAAAATAAAGACAAATTTACCTGTAAAATAAAACCTAACCTAAGTTACACTAACACCTAACACTACACTATAATTAAATTAATTCCCTAAATTAAATACAATTACCTAAATTAAATAAAATTAGTTAAATTACAAACCCCCCCCACTAAATTACAGAAAATAATAAACAAATTACAAGATTTTTAAACTAATTACACCTAATCTAATCCCCCTAACAAAATAAAAAAGCCCCCCCCAAAATAAAAAAGCCCTACCCTACACTAAATTACAAATAGCCCTTAAAAGGGCCTTTTGTGGGGCATTGCCCCAAAGTAATCAGCTCTTTTACCTGTAAAAAAAATTACAAATCCCCCCCAACATTAAAACCCACTACCCACAAAACCAACCCTACTCTAAAACCCACCCAATACCCCCTTAAAAAAACCTAACACTAACCCCTTGAAGATCACCTTACCGGGAGAAGTCTTCATCCAACCGGGCCGAAGTCCTCAACGAAGCCGGGAGAAGTCTTCATCCAAGCCGGGCGAAGTGGTCCTCCAGATGGGCAGAAGTCTTCATCCAGACGGCATCTTCTATCTTCATCGATCCGACGCGGAGCGGCTCCATCTTCAAGACATCTGACGCGGAGCATCCTCTTCAAACGACGGCTTCTTACTGAATGACGGTTCCTTTAAGTGACGTCATCCAAAATGGCGTCCCTTAGATTCCGATTGTCTGATAGAATTCTATCAGCCAATCGGAATTAAGGACGAAAAAATCCTATTGGCTGATGCAATCAGACAATATGATTGAAGTTCAATCCTATTCGCTGATCCAATTTCTACCTTAATTCTGATTGGCTGATAGAATTCTATCAGCCAATCGGAATTGAAGGGACACCATCTTGGATGATGTCACTTAAAGGTACCTTAATTTAGTGTTAGCCGTCGGATGAAGAGGATGCTCCACTTTGGATGTCTTGAAGTTGGACCCTCTCCGCGCTGGATGGATGAAGATAGAAGATGCCGTCTGGATGAAGACTTCTGCCCGTCTGGAGGACCACTTCGCCCGGCTTGGATGAAGACTTCTCCTGGCTTCGTTGAGGACTTCGGCCCGGTTGGATGAAGACTTCTCCCGGTAAGGTGATCTTCAAGGGGTTAGTGTTGTTTTTTTAAGGGAGTATTGGGTGGGTTTTAGAGTAGGGTTGGTTGTGTGGGTGGTGGGTTTTAATGTTGGGGGGGATTTGTAATTTTTTTTACAGGTAAAAGAGCTGATTACTTTGGGGCAATGCCCCACAAAAGGCCCTTTTAAGGACTATTTGTAATTTAGTGTAGGGTAGTGTTTTTTTTTATCTTGGGGGTCTTTTTTATTTTGTTAGGGGGATTAGATTAGGTGTAATTAGTTTAAAAATCTTGTAATTTGTTTATTATTTTTTGTAATTTAGTGGGGGTTTTTTTTGTACTTTAGCTAATTTTATTTAATTGTATTTAATTGTATTTAATTTAGGGAATTCATTTAATTATAGTGTAGTGTTAGGTGTTAGTGTAACTTAGGTTAGGTTTTGTTTTACAGGTAAATTTGTCTTTATTTTAGCTAGGTAGTTTATTAAATAGTTAATAACTATTAAGTAACTATAATACCTAGTTAAAATAAATACAAACTTGCCTGTAAAATAAAAATAAACCCTAAGCTAGATACAATGGCCTCTAGTTATTAATGTCTGTCGGAACTGATCCGACAGAGCGGATCAGGTCCGACAGACATCTCTGAATACAGCGAGCAATATGCTCGCCGTATTCAGTATTGCACCAGCAGCTTATTAGAGCTGCTGGTGCAATGCCGCCCCTGCAGACTCGCGGCCAATAGGCCGCCAGCAGGGGGTGTCAATCAACCCGATCGTGCTCAGAGCAGGCGGACAGGTTATGGAGCAGCAGTCTTTGTGACCGCTGCTTCATAACTGCTGTTTCTGGCGAGTCTGAAGGCTCGCCAGAAACAGGGGCCATCAAGCTCCATTCGAAGCTTGATACATATGCCCCAATGTAACTATTAGTTATATTGTAGCTAACAGGGTTTATTTTACAGGTAAGTATTTAGTTTTAAATATGAATAAATTAATTAATTATAGTAATTTTTATTTAGATTTCTTTTAATTATATTTAAGTTAGGGGGGGTTAGGTTTAGGGTTAGACTTAGATTTTGGGGTTAATAACTTTAATATAGTGGTGGCGACGTTGGGGGCGGAAGATTAGGGGTTAATAAATGTAGGTAAGTGGCAGCAATGTTAGGGACAGCAGATTAGAGGTTAATAAAATTTAACTAGTGTTTGCGAGGCGGGAGTGCGGCGGTTTAGGGCAGTGGCGTAGCGTGGGGGGGGGCAGAGGGGCTGTTGCCCTGTGCGCATAATTATGGGGGGCGCAAAAGTCTCACTCTCAGTCATTAGTCAACGCAAGTGTAAACTTCTTTAATTGTTTGTCAGTGTGTCGTCTGTCTGACTCGTCATGGTCTGGTCGCCTCCTGTAATCAACTCTCTCTAGTCTGAACGTTACCCCTGCTGTGCTGCTGTCTGTTTACAGTTTATGCCACTAGCACAGCACGCCGGGTCCTGACTCCTCCCACTCCCAGCGCGCGCAGTTCAAGAGGGACCGAGAGTGCAAGAAGTGGAGGGGAAGAGCTGCTGCCTGCCTGAGGTGAGGACTGTTAAACATGGAAAGCATTTTTTATGTATAACCAGGGGCGGACTGACAAGTCGGGCAAATCGGCCCTTGCCCGAGGGCCCCACACCTTAGAGGGCCCACTGCACTGCAGGCATGTGTCATGCTGCAGCAGAATCAATATTTTTTATTTTATATTTGTAAGTACTTAGTACTATTTATAATATAAGGAGTTAAATTCTATAATTTTTTATTATTGGCAATGGGCATGGCGGCTTGGGGGGGCCCTCTTACATTTATGCGGTGGTGCAGAGTGTGGGATAGAGTGGAGTGGAAGGAGCCAGTAACGGTAAGTCATGGCCTGGCATAGCCGGGTGTCCCTGCTCCTGCAATATGTGAACCGGATGCGGATAACTCCGGTCCACATATTACAGATCACCAGCCGGCTCCAGCTCTGCCCTGCCCATCCAGGCATGATGCAATTTTGTCTGCGCAGTGCACAGTTAGAGGCGGTCAGCCGAGGCAGCAGGCAGAAGGAGGGTATAGCAGCAGCCAGCGTGTGGACACGTGTGTGAGTGATAGTGGCGGCATAGCGACAGACTCAGTTCAGACAAGGTGAAGGAAGAAGTCAAAGGGCATGCTACACATATTTTCAAAAGTAATCACTCTTGTGTGAAAGATACATATATAGCAGTGGTCTGGGTAGCAGCAATGACATGGAGGAAACTCATGGTAAAATATCAGCATGGCTACAGGAAAATGAAATTCTTTTAGTACAATTTTTGCAACAATACTTCTATCCTCTGATTATGAAGGGGTGTTCATTTTACAATGTAATAATGAGTTTTAGAATTGATAATCCACTCTGAGCTAAAGAATTTGTTTTAAATTTATCCTCTTTGTAATTTTTTTTATCCCCTCTAAACCGTATATTAGTTTCCACAGCCAAGCTGGAATTTTCAATGAATGAATGAACTGTGGGAGGAACGATCAGCCTTTCATTTCAGCTTTCTTGACATTTTAATCTGTTGTGAGTGTGACATAAATATATCAATTCCAATGAATCAGTAGAGTGATATGTCTCCTGTATGGCTGAGTAAATTCACAGATAAAAAAACAACATAACTTAGGTTCATGCTGTAGTTTTAAGGACCATAAAACATTGGGATGCATTTATTTCTGTTGCAGAAGCACAAATAGTTAAACTATAGTACTGTAATGTGTGCTTATCTACTTACTTCTAAATATTAAATAATATTTAATGTAGTACTCCATAATGTTTTGTTTAAGACAGCTAACTAATGATTGTGCTATAGATAAAAACAAATATAGAATCTAGTAAATACTGACTTTCCATTTTGACCTTCTGTTTAAATTATTCTCTTTAAAATGATATGATGTCTCCTTATAATAATATATTACTTTTGCCATGAAAGTTCATGAAAAGAAAAGATTGTTATTGTCCGGTAAATGAACAATAAGTATAATTCTGTGGAATTAATGTGAAAAAATATTTTCATACCAAAGTAATGTGTCTTATGTGTGATTGTGTGGGTGTGTGGGTGTGTATGTCTGTTTGTATGTATGTATGTGTATGTATGTCTGTGTGATTGTATGTGTGTGTATGTCTGTGTGTATGTATGTGTATGTATGCCTGTGTGATTGTATGTATGTGTATGTATGTCTGCGTGATTGCATGTGTGTGTATGTATGTCTGTGTGATTGCATGTGTATGTATGTATGTGTGATTGTGTGTATGTATGTATGTGTGATTGTGTGTGTATGTATGTGTGATTGTGTGTGTATGTATGTATGTATGTGTGCTAATGGGTTAGGGGGGCGCAATTCTTACATTGCTCTGGGCGCTGACAACCCACGCTACGCCACTGGTTTAGGGGTTAATATATTTATTATAGTGGTGGTGATGTCCGGTTCGGCAGATTAGGGGTTAAAATTTTTATTTTAGTGTTTGCGATGCGGGAGGGCCTCGGTTTATGGGTTAATAGGTAGTTTATGGGTGTTAATGTACTTTTTAACACTTTAGTTAAGAGTTTTATGCTACGGCTTTGTAGTGTAAAACTCTTAACTAATGACTTTAAAATGCGGTACCAGTCTTGACAGGAGAGGGTCTACCGCTCACTTTTTGGCAGACTCGTAATACCGGAGCTATGCAAGTCCCATTGAAAAAAGAGGATACGCAATTTACGTAAGTGGATTTGCGGTATTTCCAAGTCTGGCCAAAAAAGTGAGTGGTAGACCTATACCTGCAAGACTCGTAATACCAGCGGGCGTTAAAAAGCAGCTTTAGGATCGGCCAGCGCTGCTTTTTAAGCCTAACACAAAACCCGTAATCTAGCCGAATGTTTCTATAAAAATATTAAACCTTCAAAATCCAGGAGGACACAAGTTTTTAGATGTAATTTTTCAGTTATTTGTCTGACCCTCCAAACATCTTTTCCAAGATGTCTCCCACAAGTCTTATACCACAAATGTACCTCTTAGAGCAGATACATATAAATATCAGACGTAGCGTGTGGAATATTTTTTTCTTAAAGATATTTTGTTCTTGTATATATTTTAAAAAATAATTTTCTTCTGTTTTCTCTCTGCATTTTTTTCTTAGAACATGTTTCTCACAGATCCAATCACTATTGTTCTATCAGTTATAATATGTCTTTGTTTGATAAGTCTTCTGTATGGTTGGAACAGAATCACATCACCGAACTTCCCTCCTGGACCCAAGCCTCTGCCGATTATTGGAAATCTCCATATCATTAACAAACATGCACCCCATAAAACATTTCTAGAGGTAATTATATATATGCATATATATTTCCAGATGTAGAAATCCAGATTATAATATTATGGCTTTGACTATCTACATATACAGTAAATCTATATATTAGCATGTATGTGTATATGTAAGTGTATGTATATATATGTGTATGTATATATATATAATATATATATATATATATATATATATATATATACAAAAATAAAGAGCAAATCTATAAGGCACTAGCGCACAGAGATTTCAGTCCTAGTTGTTGGAAATTTAAGAAAATAATTCTAGAGGAGTGACAAAAGGTATGGTCCCCCTTTACCTCTATTTCCAGTGCAGATATATCCCAAAATAGAGAGATAGATGTAAGCTTACCAGCTATTACCTCAATCATATGAGGTAAGTTAAATGTGCAGAGAGAGGGCACAGCCACCACTTTGTCATCAACCTGGTGTCTCAATCCGTAAAGTGACTCTTGGTGTAGGAGGTTTCTCTCAATAGGGAAGGATGTCCTGTGTGAAAAGAATAAGTAATCTCATACAGGGAGTGCAGAATTATTAGGCAAATGAGTATTTTGACCACATCATCCTCTTTATGCATGTTGTCTTACTCCAAGCAGTATAGGCTCGAAAGCCTACTACCAATTAAGCATATTAGGTGATGTGCATCTCTGTAATGAGAAGGGGTGTGGTCTAATGACATCAACACCCTATATCAGGTGTGCATAATTATTAGGCAACTTCCTTTCCTTTGGCAAAATGGGTCAAAAGAAGGACTTGACAGGCTCAGAAAAGTAAAAAATAGTGAGATATCTTGCAGAGGGATGCAGCACTCTTAAAATTGCAAAGCTTCTGAAGGGTGATCATCGAACAATCAAGCATTTCATTCAAAATAGTCAACAGGGTCGCAAGAAGCGTGTGGAAAAACCAAGGCGCAAAATAACTGCCCATGAACTGAGAAAAGTCAAGCATGCAGCTGCCAAGATGCCACTTGCCACCAGTTTGGCCATATTTCAAGGTGTGCAATACTCAGAGACATGGCCAAGGTAAGAAAGGCTGAAAGACGACCACCACTGAACAAGACACACAAGCTGAAACTCAAGACTGGGCCAAGAAATATCTCAAGACTGATTTTTCTAAGGTTTTATGGACTGATGAAATGAGAGTGAGTCTTGATGGGCCAGATGGATGGGCCCGTGGCTGGATTGGTAAAGGGCAGAGAGCTCCAGTCCGATTCAGACGCCAGCAAGGTGGAGGTGGAGTACTGGTTTGGGCTGGTATCATCAAAGTTGAGCTTGTGGGGCCTTTTCGGGTTGAGGATGGAGTCAAGCTCAACTCCCAGTCCTACTGCCAGTTTCTGGAAGACACCTTCTTCAAGCAGTGGTACAGGAAGAAGTCTGCATCCTTCAAGAAAAACATGATTTTCATGCAGGACAATGCTCCATCACACACGTCCAAGTACTCCACAGCGTGGCTGGCAAGAAAGGGTATAAAAGAAGAAAATCTAATGACATGGCCTCCTTGTTCACCTGATCTGAACCCCATTGAGAACCTGTGGTCCATCATCAAATGTGAGATTTACAAGGAGGGAAAACAGTACACCTCTCTGAACAGTGTCTGGGAGGCTGTGGTTGCTGCTGCACGCAATGTTGATGGTGAACAGATCAAAACACTGACAGAATCCATGGATGGCAGGCTTTTGAGTGTCCTTGCAAAGAAAGGTGGCTATATTGGTCACTGATTTGTTTTTGTTTTGTTTTTGAATGTCAGAAATGTATATTTGTGAATGTTGAGATGTTATATTGGTTTCACTGGTAAAAATAAATAATTGAAATGGGTATATATTTGTTTTTTGTTAAGTTGCCTAATAATTATGCACAGTAATAGTCACCTGCACACACAGATATCCCCCTAAAATAGCTATAACTAAAAACAAACTAAAAACTACTTCCAAAACTATTCAGCTTTGATATTAATGAGTTTTTTGGGTTCATTGAGAACATGGTTGTTGTTCAATAATAAAATTAATCCTCAAAAATACAACTTGCCTAATAATTCTGCACTCCCTGTAGTGTGATACTGTTTATCTCAAAACTTATTTTATTGTAAAATGACAGATATAAACTCACACATTTAGACCTCAATCAAATATGAGGTAAATGACAGGCAGTATAAAATCCAGATACAATTTGCAGTGATGTATTCCAAATGCAAGAGTATGCTAAGGAATTTATTTGAAAAATTATAAAACAATTCAAGTTAAAATATATATTCAAATTTGAAAATAAAAATGCACGGCAACTTCAAGGTGCAATCACCAGTATAATAAGACCATAACAGCCCTCTTGTTATATTCCTTATGCGTTTCAAAGTTTTTGGATAACTTCTTCGTCAGAGGATAGTGTCTGTAATGAAAATAACATTTAAAGATGAACAAAGCTGCCATGCTTTTTTATTTTCAAATTTGAATTAAATATATTTTTTAACTTGAATTTTTTTAACTCAATCTTTACGGATTGAGAGATCAGACTGATGAAAAAGCGGTGGCTGTGCCCTCTCTCTGCACATTTAACTTGCCTCATACGGTTGAGGTAATAGCTGGTGAGCTTACATCTATCTCTCTGTTTTGGGATATATCTGCACTGGAAATAGATGTGAAGGTGGACCATACCTTTTGTCACTCCTCTAGAATTATTTCCTTAAATCTCCAACAACTAGGACTGAAATCTCTTTCAGTCTTATAGATTTTC